>NW_006399864.1:8731552-8762316 GCF_000299155.1 Elephantulus edwardii
AATGGTATTCTCTGCTTTCAGCCAGCATCCATCTGACATCAGCAATGATATCCCTCATGCCATAACCTTTTAATTCCAGCTTGAGCGTCTGGCACTTCTCTTTTCATATACTGTTCTACCTCCTTTGGGGTAATCTACAGTAATTTTTTTTTTGCACAGAATATGCAATGATATTGTCAGTAATTTCCACATTTTGTTAGATCACATTTCTTAGAAATGAAAACATATATGGAATTCTTCCAATCACTTGGCCAAGCAACTGTCCTTGAAATTTCCTGGCATAGACTGGTGAGCATTCCAGGGCTGCATCTACTACTTGAATCATATGAACTAATATCCTATTGATGTCTGGGGCCTTATTTTTTTGTCATTACCTTCAGTGAAGCTTGAACTTCTTCCTTCATTATCACTGGCTCCTATTGATATGGTATTCCCTGAAATTTTTCAGCGTAAACTGATTCTGTTTGATATAGTGACTGAGTACACTTTCCATCTTCTTTTTATGCTTCCTGGATCATTCAAGATTTTGCCAGTAGTATCTCCAATATTGCACCTCAAATTTTTCAATTTTCTTGACTTTCAATATTGCAAGTCGTGGCTTTTAAAAGTCAACTTTTTTCAGTTCTTTAAGTTCATAGAAACACTGAGCAATTTCTTTCCTTTTAATTTTCCAACTCCAACTCTCTGTACATTCAGGATATTTTGCTTTGTCTTCTCTAGCTGCCATTGGTAGTTATGCTTATTAGCGTCTCTTAAGGAAAAAAGAATAAGAGCCTTAAACAGTAGTTAAAAAAAAAAAAAAAAAACCCACAACCCTAACTAAAGAAATCCAATTCCTTGCTGATGAATTGATACAGACTCATGTCAACCCTATGGGTTGGAAGAGAGCTGCAGCTGAAATAAAAAGATAAAGCATGTAGAAATGGCTTTCTGAACATGCTTCTACCACCACCCATTTGTCATCTCACAACAGCTCTTGTCAGTCAGAAATCCAAGTACAGTACATCTGAGCTCTCTGCTCTGGGGGGTCTCTCAGGACTGAAATCAAGCAGTCCACCAGGAGACATTTTACTTTGGAGTTCAGAGTTCTCTTCTAAACTCTTTGTGTGATTGGCAGGATTTAGTTCCTTGTACAACTAAGGCTAAATCCCCTGGAGGTCCCTTCCATATGACCTTCTCCATAATACAACAGCTTTCTTCTTCTGGGTTAAGAAGAGAGGAGAAAATCCACTACTGTTTAAGTCTTTGACATCTTTTAGAGTTTATCTGCTTAGGTCAGATCAACCAAAGATAATCTCTCTTTTAATTAACACAACAACCTTAACTGATTTGAGACCTTGATTACATCAGCAAAATACCTTCTACTTTATAATGTAACATAATTATGGGAGGGGTATCCTAGCATGTTTGCAAGTCCACAAGTCCTGCTAACACACAAAGGTGGGTTTTTATCAGTCATGTGCACTGAAAGACTAGAATCTTTGTTATAATTTTATAACTCTGCTTATCCACATGCTCATTTTACTCAGAATCCTTTTTATCTTAGTGTCTTTTTCATTTTGTCTCACAAGTAATTGCTTATATAATTGCCTCATTCATTAGATATTGAATAATTTAATAGCTGAGACAACATTGTAGTAAACTTCTACATCAGATAAACTCTACAACATGAGTTTACAGAAGAAAGTCTCTCTTTGTCTCTGGCTCTAACATATATTTTGTATAACTTACAGAATACTAAAAAAACTCTGGTGATGTATTACTTAATTGTGCTCCTAATAGAAAGATTACACATCTCTGACAGTTCAAACCCACCAGAGGTTCTGAGAGAAAGATGAGCAGTTTCTTCTTGTGAATTATAGACTCAGAAACCCAGTGGAAGTTTGCTATGACTCAGAACCTACTCAAGGGTGGAGAGAATACAGTAAAGCTTTCTACTACACAGTATCTCCTCAAATATGACTGACATGCTAGTGGTATTTTTCATTTTCTGCTTATGTAAACTTCTTACAAATACATACTTTTCTCAGTGAAATCAACAGATCTGGATAATATATTTTTAAACAAGAGAAAAAGAAATGCTTTCTTTAACAAAATGCATTTTGAAGCCAATTGGGGTTGCCTTGTATATAAAGAAAACCATGTGTTGTATTGAGAATGATGTGTTAAGAGACAGAAGGGAAAAAATTGCCAAAAGAAGAATACAATTATTTTAAAATTTGTTCCCTTTCATTATTTTTTTGTGTGTACTATAAAATTGGCTCTGACTGGTACAGGAGGAGATTTCCCCTCCTTCTCCAGCAAAACATCAGATGGACTCAAACTGTGTACATCTGGGATTGCAATGCAGCTTCTTGCCACTAGGCCACCAGAGCTCCCTTAGAATACAAATTTTTTAGTGCAACAGTGAATGAATGGAAACCCAAAATCTCTGTAAATATTCATTAAAATTAATAAAATTTAATTAAAAAAAGAATACACATTTTAAAAAAAATGAATTCCCTGAAAAAGTATTGATTTGAAATCTTGCAAATTATTGAGTTATATGGGCTTGATCAAAACTTTGGTTTTTCCTTTCTGTTAATTTACAGCAAAATATGGAAACTTCTTTTATGAAAAATATTATTACCCATTTTTTAAACAACATCCAATACTCCTATTTAACATTGTCTTGGCAGTACTTGCTAGGGCAATAAGACAAAAAAAATAAAGAAGAGGCATCTAGATGGGCAAAGAAACCATAAAACAGTTATTATATGCAGACAATATGACAGTGTACACAGAAAATAAAAAAAAAACTTAACAAAAAAACCAAAACCCTATTAAGTCTAGTAGACCAATTTAGTAGAATGGCAGGATACAAGATCAATATACAAAAAAATCAGTGAGATTTTTCTACAGAAGAATATCACCCAATGCAAATCCAAGTTTTAGTCCAGCAGTCTCATCTCAAGGCACAGTTCTTCAAATGTCCAGGCTCCTGTTTGAGTTCAGTTCCATTTACTTCCATCATCAAAGGCAAGAAAAGCAAAATCTTTAACTGTGATCAGCACAAATACAGGAAACCTCCTCAACTCCGTGCCAGGTTCCCAAAACAGTGCCGCAGTTTCCCCACCACCATCACCAAGATCTTGCCACCAGTATCTTGCTCTCATGAGGGTCTTCTTCCAGGCTCCTTCAAGTCTTCCACGTCTCAGGTTTTTGTGCCTCAAGTGTTGCTACTCAGTGTGGGAAGTGCATGCTCCCGCTTGCTCTTATCCAAGTCCCACAGCTGCTGGTAATTTGCAAAACCATGTGTCTGCAGTTAAGGTAACTGGAGACCAACAAAAGGACTCAACGCAATGGCTTTAAAAAGCCAACTTTTAGGCTAACACCGCACTTGTTCATTATATATTATGGATAGAATTACTAAAAATAGGAATTCCAGAACATTTTGTTGTGCTTATGTAAAACCTATACATAGAGTTGTTTTAACAAAATAAGGGAATATTATGTGCTTTAAATTCGGAAAGCTGTGTTTCAAGGTTGTATTGTTTATATCTATTAAAATCTGCATACTGAACAAATAATCTGAGAAACTGGATCATATGAGGAAGAATGTGATACCAGAATTTTCAAATAACCTGCAATATGCATGTGACACAGTTTTGCTTAGTGAGAGCAAAGAAGAGATGAACTGAAAACAACTTGACTACATTCAATAACAAGCCTTCAAAACTTTGAGAAATTTGAAATTCTAGTGTGTAACTTTGAAATTCTAATGTGTAACTATGGGGTTGCCAGGAGTCAGAATCAATGGACAACAAATAACAACAAGAAATCACAGGTGTTTATCTTGAGATAAATTTAAATGAGGGAAAAAAATCTATTACCTCAGTCCCATTAGCCACATTTCCACTATTTACTAGCCAGTGCTATCAGATTATATAATACTTATATCAGCACAGGAGGTACTTTCAGCACAGGAAGTACTTTTGGCAATGCTAAAGTAAGTCCAGATTCCAAAGCACTAGTTTAAAACTTTTATAATCTTCCCTCTTCTACATTTACATTTACCTCCCTGCCTTCTCCTACATTTAGCCACTGCCTCCTTTAACGACTTTCAATCACTTGCCAATCACAAATCTAAGTAGCATGCTATTAATGCCATTCATATTTTTGGCTACCTGATGAACTGATAATCCCTTAAGATACAGCTCACACATCAACTCCTTTACTTCTCTTAATAGATTCAAACACAGTTAAGTGTTCCCTTCTCTGTTCTTTCGTGATGCCTTTTTTTTTCTTTTTTTTTTTTTTTCGTGATGCCTTTTTTTTAAGCTTTGATCATAGCAGGGTCTGTGTGACTACAATTCATTTTGTTCTTTTTATCATTGTATTCTGCAGTACTAGCTATGTGATAGGAATGAAGTACTTACTAATTCATCCATTCATTTATTTTTCTCCCACCCTTTTTAACTATGTGATCTTGGGGTAATAATTTCATTCATTGGTTATAACAAAAGCCAAAATCCTTACAATGACTTCATAAAAATGTACCTTACTTAAAGGAAGGAAAAGGCAAGATGCTGTCTTGTGCAAGAAATACACCTTGACAGATAGTGAAACATGAATAACTTATACAATGAGAAGATAAAGGTTGTCATCTTAAAATTACATAAAATCAAACGTCATTCTTTTATTTTTGTCATAGAAGGAGTAACACCAAAGACACAAAACTGAGTGTCTTTAACAATTCCACAGTCACTGTTGCCCAGAGAAGAATGTTCCTGAATTATTTACTGAGGTAGGTGGGAAGAAACAACTTCCTAGTGCATTGTAATTCCGTCATTAATACAGGTAAGGAAGCTGAATTTCTAATACATTAATTTGATTCTTTTTCTGAATCCTTATTCTCCAATATGCCAGTCTGTCTCTCTTCAGAATGTGATTAATGAGGAACAAATAAAGAGTAAACTCCAAGATGTGCTATTTATAAATACTGAACTTACAGTTCTGAATGAAACAAATATATTTCTTTCTGTCTAGATATGAGTCATAATTTTTTTGTTGTTGTTGTTTGTTTGTTTTAGTAGCCTTTAAAATATCCAAATGCTTCAGTAGCTTCCTCTGGCAAAAACAGAAGTGTTCTACAGATTTCAGCCTCTCTGCCTGCCATCAGTCACAGATCTGGAAAGGCCCTCTCGCTCACAGGAGCATCTGAGTGACGCAGAATTCTTTTCAAGGGTCTTGGAACATGCAATCACTTGGCTGCCATCAAATATTTCTAGGGGAAGGAATCCTCAAGTCCAATAGACCAGAGGGTCTTCCGCCTCTGCCAAGAAGAGTGACAGAGGCTATAAAACTGTCTGCTCTGCTCCTCTGCTAAATGTCTTGCCAGAAATCACACAGACTCAGAACTGTTGAAAATACTGCTGCTTTATTTCAAAATTCACTGAGCAGGGGAGGCTGCTTCCTACTCTTTTGCTCCATCTACTGGATCTTGCTGGAAGTTGACTTGATCTAGTTAACATTCAGCTGCAGGAATTGTCCAATCCAGAATACTTTGTTGTTGTTGTTATGTGACAGAATACTTTGTTATCTATTATTTCTCTTTGAAGACAAAAGTCTTCAGGGAGCAGAGAACCATCACTGAACTACTTAGATTTGTTTGGAATTTTTTTTATAAATAAAAAAGAGGTAATGGAGAGGCTGACTGAAACAAAAATGATTTTGAAGGCTATATCCACTTTTTGATCTTCTACTCCAGGATTGTTTTCTAAATATTTTCTCATTTTTCCAGAACTGTTTTACCTTCCTATATTTGTGTTTTGTTTTGTTTTGTTTTGTTTTAGTTGATGTGAAGTTGATTCTGACTCATGGCCAACTCATGTGCACAAAGTAGAACTTTTACAAAGGTTTTCAAGGATCTGTTCTTCTCAATTATGGTTTCCTCAGTGCCCTTACTACAATTCCTTTCCCTAAGCACTTCATTCGAATGATTCATTTTGTAGCAGCATTACTTTCTTGATTGTACTCATGCAAAGTTTATACTTGGACCAGGAAACAGTCCTCAGAACAAACCAAAGAAACACTGTATGGTTCATAATTAGGAAAGGAGTTCATCAGAGATGTGTCTTGTCTCCATACCTTTTCAGTCTGTATGTGAAGCAGATCATTTGGGAGACTGGGCTTTATGAGGAGGAATGTGGTATCAGGATTGGAGGAAGACTCATCAACCTGTTGTTGTTGTGTACTGCAGAGTCTGAACAAACCTAATCCTCTGGCAGGTTTTCAGAGGCAGTAAATTGCACAGGAGGAGATAGCCCGTCCTTCTTCCATGGAGCAGGTGGAGCCTTCAAATGCAAATGATACTACCTTGTTTGCTGAAACTGAGGAGGACCTGAAGCATTTGCTGCAGAAGGTCAAGTAGTCTTCAATAAGGACTGAATTTCATCATCAAGAAGATGGGCAAAAGACATGGAAAAAAATTTCCACAGAGGAAGATAATTCGGATTGCCAGTAAACACATGAAGAAATGTTCTTAATTACTAGCAATAAGAGGGATGCAAAACAAAACCACAATGAGATACCATCTTACTCCAGTAGCAGTGGCAAAGTTTAACAGGACAGCAAGTAATAGATGTTGGAGAGGATGTGGCAAGATAAGAATTCTTATATGTTGTTGTTGGGATTGTAAAATGGTACAGGCACACTGTAAGTCAGTTTGGTGCTTCCTCAAAAAGCTGAACATACTTGTATATCAATGTTCATAGCAGCATTATTCACCATTGCAAGAACATGGAAACAGCCCACAACCACAAATGAATGGATTGAGAAGTTGTGATGCATTCGTAAAATGAAACACTACACAGCATGGAGGAGTAATTATTTTGTAAATTACTAACTTGGGGGGATTGAAAAGCATTATGCTGAGTGAACTAACTCAGTCCCACAAGGACAAATACTATAAAAAACCATTATTATAGAATGAGTATAAGATTCTAAGGTGGGAGGGGGTGGAAATAAAGGGGTGAGGAAGGGGGTGTAGTGTGTTAATCATAGAGTTGCATAATTCGATGGGTGGGTGGGGTGAAGGAAATGGTACAGATCTTTTGTGTAAAACAATGTATTCAAACTTTGTAAATAAATCATAGTAGTGTAAAAATTGTTTTAAATTTTAACAAAAAAGCTGACCATTAGAAATCCCATATGGCCTAACTATTCTACTACTTGGAATACACCCCAAGAGAATGAGAACTGAAGCACAAATGAAGATTTATACATCAGTGTTCAGGACAGCATGATTCACCATCACAAGAACATGGAAACAGATCAAATGTCCAACCATAATTGAATGGATTGAGAAATTATGATGCATTCACATGATGGAATACTATGCAGCACACAGGAGTAATGATTTTATAAATTACTACCCAACATGGGAGGAACTGAAGAGAATTATGCTGACTAAATTAACTCAGTTCCATAAACACAAATCTTGCATAAGATCATTATTGTAGAATAAGTATGAGGCTCCAAGGACGGTGGGGGTGGAATCAGAGGGGTGAGGATGGGGGGATGAGGGTAAGGATTAATCATAGGGTCACACAATTTGATGGATGAAGGGAAGGAGTAAAGGAAATGAGAAAGATCTGGTGAAAACCAATGTATTTAAACTTTGTAAATAAACTAGTATAAAATTAAAATTCACAATTCTTTTAAAAAGTTAGACAGAAAAAAAAGAAGAAAATAGAAGAAGGCAAAGAGTCTCACCACTGGGCTAATCGGCAGCACTACAACGGGTGGCTAAAAGATTGAGGTTGTTAACAATTTCAACTTACTTGACTCCACAATCAACACTCTTTACACCAGCAGTTAGGAAATCAAAAGAACAATTGCATTGGAGCAGTCTATTCCCAGGAACTTCTCCAAAGTGTTAAAAAGCAATGGTGTCCGTCTAGAGACTAAGACACAGCTGTTGCAAGCCATGGTGTTTGCAATTAGCTGTACAATGACTAAGGATGACAGAAGAATTGATGCCTTTTAATTGTGGTGCTAGAGAAGAGTACTGAAAATACTATGTACCACCAGAAGAACAAATAGGTCTGTCTTCGAGAAGGTGAAACCAAGTTTCCCCTTGGAGGCAAAGATTTTGAAGCACCATCTCACATACTTTGAGCGCATGGCCAGAATGACCAGTACTTGGAGAAGAACATCATACTTGAAAAAGGTGCAGGAGAGGATGAAATGTGTTGACAAAGTAACTAGAGACATGGGGAGTAGATGTGTCAGAGTCAGTAAGGCTCACTCAGGATACGGTAGGGTTCAGAGCTACTGAGCTACTGGCTGAGGATAGGGTAGGATTCAGACTTCATATGTCTCTATGAGTCACAGGCAACTCAATGCCATATAACAACTCTGAATAGCTATTGACTTAGCAAAATATAGACTTTTAAATGACCAGTCCCTTTAACAATCTTAAAGATATTTGTCAAGATGAAATAATTAATAAATATGAAATTATTTTGCATGGAATGATACCCTCTGTAATTCAGTCCTTGTTATTGCGTGCATATATTGGGAAGTCATTACTTTAGGAAATACAGAGAAGGAATGAAAGTGCCTGCTCCATAACATCTTCCTTACCTCACTCCTGAAATATGTTACACACACACTCACACACCCCTATATACTAAAGAATACCTCTATGAGAATGATAATGTATACCAAAAGGCATCTGGATATAATACCCAATCGAAGACATTATTCTACTTTCAATAAAATCAGAAATTTTTTTAATAGTTATTTTGTGAGAATTTTCTTGCAAATATCTGGTTATGACTTATTGGGTTGATGTTGGTGATGCTGAAGTTGAGGATGCTAAACTGAGAGCAAATATTAATCAATAGGCCTAAATATTACTCATCTGACCAAGGAAGGAAATAAAACTATGATTCATGAGTTCCAAAGGCCGGTAAAATATCGTCCAAAGTCACTGGGATATGAATCAAGAATAGATATGATTGTTTTCTGTACTGGAGTCACGTCTACTACAGGGGAAACATGGAGATGTGCTACGGTCTGTTGTCATTCTAACAGAACAAGGGGATACGTCATGATTTAAAATCAAGAAATATGTGTGTCAGAGTTATGGCTTTTCACCATGTTTATCCAGTGTGTTCACTGAACAAATAATACGAAACATTGGATTATATGAAGAAAACATAACATCAGGATTGAAGAAAGACTCCTCAACCACCTGCAATATGCAAATAGCACAACATAGTTTGCTAATAGTGGACAGGATTTAAAGCACTTATTGAAGAAGAAAAACCTACTACTGCTTTCAATATGGATTACACTTCAACTAAATGAAAATAGAAATCCTCACAACTGAGCCAATAAGAGCATAATAAAAGTGGGGAAAAAGATTCAAATCAATGAGTCATTTGGCTTGCATGCACAATCAACAAATAATCCCTGCATGAAAGGAGCCGTCAAAGATGCAAAGACAATGTGCAGACCTTTTGTAGAAGATCTCCTTAAGTGTTAAAGAGCAAAGAATTAAGGTCTTTTCAATTGCCTTTCCATTTACTTGCTATGCATTAGAGAGCTAGACATTGACAAAGGATGACAGAAGAAGAATTAATGTCTTAAAGCTGTGGTGCTGGAGAAGAGTATTGACTATAAGAACATGGACAGCAGAAGAACAAATAAGTCTATCTTGGAGAGGGTGAAATCAATTTTCTCCTCGGAGACAAGGATTTTGAAGCTCCGTCTTGCATACTTTGGGCACATGGTCAGGAGGGACCAGTCTTTGGAGAAGGACATCATGCTTGGAAGGGTGAAGGGACAGAGCAGGAGAGGAAGACATCGATGAGATGGACTGACGCAATAACTGGGGTGATGGTATGAGGTGTGTCAAGTTCAATGAGACTGGCTCAAAATAGGGCAGGGTTCAGAGCTGTTGTACATAGGGTCGCTATGAGTCACAAGTGACTCGATGGCACATAACAATAATAATGGACAATGAATGATGAAGACCAAAGAAGAATTAACATATGTGGGCATCTGAAGGAAATTAAGTTAATGAAGAATATTTACAATATCACGACTGCCTGAAGAACAGAAATGCAGACATAATTCCTAGACATTATCATGACTAAACTTTATCTCACTTACTGTGGACATATATTTAATAGAGGATAGTCGCTGGAGAGGGACATCATGATTTGCAAAGCAGAAATTTAGAAAATAGTAGAGAAACAAGCTGAAACAAGGGCATGAAACAGTAAATGGCTGAGAATGACACAAAATCAGGTGGTGTTTGGTTCTATTGTCCCCACAAATAGCAACTGACTTGACAGCATCTTTTAGCCACAATAATGATTGGGATGGGTTTTACTTTAGTCATTTGGACACCATAGTATATTTTTAAAAGACTTTCCTCTAAGAACACCTAGAAAGAGAACTTTGGAAGCATAAATAGGCTTCTTTTTTCTTTCACGATTATGTATGCAGCACCTACAATAGGCCGTCCTTTGCTTTTTCTCCGTTTTTATGAAAGTATATTTTTACTTTGTCCATATTATTGAAAGCTATTTTCATTGGTTTGACAATTAGCTCACTTATTTAATTATGTGGAGTATGTTGTTCAAATATCTCCTGAATTCAAAACATTCTTTTATGGTCTTAGATAATAACTCGCTTACTTTTCTTTGAAGGTTGTTTCTCTTTTTAACACTGGCTGGTTTTTAATATTTTTTACTTTGCTTGGTATTCTGACATTTCAGTTTAACATATATTGGGTTAGAATAACTATTACCTCTCTCTTTGAGATCCATTGTCATTGTTGTTGCATGCTGCCCAGTCACAACAGACTCCTAGCTGACATTTAAGTGGGTTTTCATAGACTATAAATCACATGGAAGGAAAAAGCCCATCTTTCATCCTCAGGGCAACTTGTGAATTAGAACCAAGTGCTTTTGCGTTGGCAGAGAAGAAAATAAAGTATCTTTGCATCATTAATTCAGACAACTCAATAAGCATTTTATTGTCTTTCCATGTATTACTTCTTCACTATTTTTGTGGAACAGGTAACTTAATCCTGTCTCTTACATATATTACATATTTTCCATCCTTAAATTTCTCTGTGATAAATTACAGATAATTGATTCTGAGCAAAACTTCAGTTTCTCTTCTGAAGAAATTAAATAATGAGACAATAATTTTTATATTATATTTCATTATTTCTAGAATTTTTTTCACATTTTTACAGTTGTTTGAACTTGACAGGAAGTGTAGATATTATCTTAATTTTTTAAGTATGGTAACATATTGTATAATCTGTGCTTGCAAAGTCACTTATTTATCATCTTTGTGATTTGTTTCTTGTATATATTGTTTCTACTCTACTTGTCTTTTCATATGCTCAGTTATTTTATCTGTGTGCTAGACACACTCTTGAAAAAATATCTTCAAAGCTCAGATACTTTGAAGACCAAAATAAAGGATTCTTCTTATAGAAATATGCATTGGCTTCCTTCAAGTACCTGGCGATCACTGTGGAATAACTTTACATTTATTCATAGTCTGGGTTTGTGAGTTGGTTTTTGCTTCGTTTTCTTTTACAAGTGGCAAACAACACGCGAATTTGTTGCTATTGAGGCAGAACAAACATTGGGATTGTGAGTCTTTAAATTATATGAGAGTAGATTGTCCATCTTTCTCCCATCAAGTGACTATTGTATCAAATTGCCAGAGCGTTATAGATTTCCAGTTAAGAGAATAACTCCCTACAGAAGATGCCACCAGATAACCTAGTGCATATAAAAATCATATTGAATATACCACTGGCTTCCAAAAGAATAAACGAACCTTTCTTGGAAGAAGTACAAGCCAGAGCACTCCTTAGAAGATGGAGAGAGTTCTTCTTACATACTTTGGATGTGTTACCAGGCAGGGCCAGCTCCTGGAGAAGAATATTATGCTGAAAAAGTGGACAGTAAGTAAAAAGAAAAAGATTTCAACAAGATGTACTGTAACTGCAACAATGAGTTTATGTTCCACAGAGCTCTGGTAGCCTATTGGCAAGAAGCTGCACTTCAATCTCGAGGGCCCGGAGTTGAAATCCATCAGATGGTCCACTGGAGAAGGAGGGGCAATCTCTTCTTGTACCTGTTGGATCCAATTTGACAGGACACACACAAAAAATAATAAAATTTAAAAAAAATAAATAACAATGGGTTTATGTTCCACAGAGATTATAGGATAGAACAGTATCGAGCAGGGTGTTGTTCTGTTGGGTATGGCTTTGTTAAAATTCTGAGTCAACTTCAATGGCAGTGGTTAACAATAACAATAACAACAGGTGATATTAATGTGAGAAAGAAATGCATTCTCTGAAACTTCATAAGACTTTCCTGTCTGTTTTTCACAACTCTGAGGCAACTTCCCATGATATCTATGAGATATGAGCTGAGAAAATGGGCAATTAACTTCTGATTTACCATGACACTGAAGGTCCAACTCTGCAGTCCAACTTCCAATAGGAAATTTCTTCTCGGATTCCTTTCCCCGGGTGAGCAGCAGTCCCTGGCTTTAACGTCTCTTTTGCTCATGTTTAAATCATCAGAACTGAAGTGTAAGTTTTCCTTGATAAATAATTACTTTCAGGGCAAAAAACAACTCTAATATTCCCTTACCTCCCAGTTTCCAAGTTTCTCATACATTTTGGCATGGAGTAACTTATCACCTTGCCAACTCTTTATGATTTTTGAAAAATACGTACAAAATATTTTCTCAACATCTCTTGTTGGTTTCAATGGGAGGCCTGATCTAAATAATGCAGAACTACTATGTTCCTGGAAACAGAATGAGACATCAACGTTTTCTAAACAAATCGGTTAAATTGAATTTGAATCTAAGTCTGATTCAAAATGGAACAGGACACTTTGTAAAAATAAACTTGGCCAGAAATTAAACTCAAGAACCTACCTCAGGGTTTTAGAATAGTGATACTATTATTCAGTTATAAGTATGTTTTGGCAAAAACTTTACAGTATAATTTATAGGGAAACAAAGTACAACCAATTTAAAAAATGTAGCTCTGTTCTTGAAGATGAATTTTAGTCATTGTAGATAGAGAACGAAGAGTGACTCTCACATAATCATTATCATAATAATGGATTTAATTGAAAGAAACAGCAATTGGACCCAAACTTTAATGGTGCAAGATTATTACGAAACTACAAGAAGGCTATCAAAATACTACAATAATGAGTGAAGGATTAAAACCAGTTCTTACAAAAATCTTTTCAGTCAATAACACTGAAAATGTACTAATTTTTAATGATGGAAATAGGCAACATCATGATAGGTGGAGAAAAGATTCTTCTAAATTGTCCAAAACTTCATCTTACGTGTATTCACAATCAACATCATTGGTATCAGTAATCAAGAAATAAAAAGACAAGTCACAGTGAGAAAATCAGCTCTCAAGGACTTCTCCAAAGTTCTAAAGAGCAACGACGCCAGTTTAATGATGAAGGAGGGTCTGATCCAATCCATGGTCTTTTCAATTACTTGTTATATACTTGAAAGTTAGACAATAAATAAGGATGATGAAAGAAGAAGAAATACCTTGAAATTGTGATGTTAGAGAAGATTACTGGATATACTACAGACTATTAAAAAAATACATCTTGGAGAAAGTGCAACCAGGGTACTCCTTACTCCTTAGAGGCAAAGAAGGTGAAAGTCCATCTCACGTAATTTAGGTTTATTGTTAGTTGGGACAAGTCCTCAGAAAAAGACTTTATGCTTGGAAAGATGGAAGGTCGTGCAAGAGAGGAAGACCTTCCAAAACATAATTGACACAATGACTGTGAAAGTGAACTCAGGTTATATCAGAGACGATGAGCCTGGCATAAAATAAGGTCACGTACAAATCTGTTGTCCATAAGGTCACTGTAGGTTGTAGTCAACTTTGCAGAACATAACACCACCATTGATTTCAAACTTGATATTCAACATTACTATAAATTCATTTTCTGTAATCTGTAGATCGAACTTTGTTGTATGATTCCATTTTAGAAAATTTTTAAGGTAAATTCTATATAACTACCTCATTATAATAAGGAGTTGTTGTATGATTCTATTTTAGATAATTTTTAAGGTAAATTCTATATAACTACCTCATTATAATAAGGAGTTGTGCTGCCAACCCAAAGGCCTACAGTTTAAAGCCACCAACTGCTCCATGGGAGAAAAGCAATCTTCTTTTGTGTGATTTACATACAGCCTTTGAAAACTCACTGGAGGCTCAGCTATGAGTCAGTTCCAACTTGACTGTACACAACAGTGACAACCTTACTACAGATTTGAGTTCTGTCACTTTCCATTAATCCATTTAGATTCTATGCAATATCTCAAGTAAAAGAATGCACACAGAGAATATTATAGATGCATCTTATTTCTGTTTGGCTATTTACCAAATATATAGCTATTCGAAGAAAAGGAAATATGAGATTGCTCTTGTGCTTGCTTGCTTTCGGTTCTAGGCAGGGCATGGAGAAAATAGAAAAATATATAAATATTTTGAAAACTCTGAAGTTACTTAATATACACGTTTATTTCTGTTCTTTCTCTATTTTTATTTTAAAGTCAGATGGTTGGCCTCCAAGAGACTGAATATTAAGAAACTTAATCATTGCATTTCTAGTTAAAGTGATTTAGTATGGAAATCCTCATTACTTAAAAGGCTTTGTCATCCACTTTCTTGATCAAAATAGGTAGTGACCTGTAAAGCAGCCAAAAAATTTCTATTTGGAGTCCCTTTCTCCTGATGGATGAAAGAGCCGGCAGAGTCTCTCCTGTTAAATTGCAAATGGTTAATTTTATGTGACAGACACATTATGAATGAGGCAATATGAGTGCAAAGTAGTTCACAGTACGCACTTCTATCAAGTTGTGCTGATTAAAAAAGTAAAGCGTAGTTCAAAAATTATCTGAGCCTCCAATAATTGCTGGCTTCTCCTGTGAGTCAGACTATAGCAGACTACACTTAGAGGTTCTGGAAAGGAAGCCACATAATCATGGGCAAAAACACTTCCAGAATTGGTCCCAGTTGGTTTAACTGAGTTTTTCAATTCAGCATGAAGGATGGAACTGATGCATGCAATGGCTTGAAGCCTCATATATCACGTGCTTGTGTATAACTTTTAAATGTGGCTATCCAAATGTCACTCCTCGTAGTTGCAAAGCTTTATCAGAAGTCTTAGATACAGGCATCTTTTCAAGAGCTCAAGTACTGAAAGGATCTTTTGTAATATTGCATACTCTATAACAAACATTGTTGTCATCAGCAGGTTTGAATCTTCTGGGAGTCTGCACTCTGTCAAGGCTCTTGGCAGAGATTCAGGTAGAGAAACATTTACTTTAGGATGATTAATTATTCCCAACACTACTTTGCCAAAGACCACGCTTTTTGTCCACTCATTTTCAGTCATTGATCCTGAAACACTTCTTCAACTTGCTCAGTTTTCAAATTAACGTGTGTATTTTGAAAAATACACATACTCGATGAGATCTTTCTTTTGCCTAGAAACTGACCACAACAGACTCTGTTGGGCAAATGCTGTGTAAACACTGATTTCATTAGTATTATTATTTGAATGGTGGAATTTAATTAATCTATTTCTAAACCACATTTACAGACCAGCTGGTAAATCCAGGACACAGAGATATGACCTTGATTTGATAGAGTTTTAATAATTCAGTTACCACAAGAGTGAATAACACTACATGTTAAACAATAATATCATTAAATTATTTCAGAATAAACAAAAAATATACTACAAAGATATTCTTTTTCTAGAGTATAAGAATTAACGTAAAGTAGGTAAAATTTCAGAATGTTGTAAATATGAACCATATTATGATTCATTTATATTAGTAATGTGAATTACTTAAAAACATTCAGGCAAGTGAAAATTTACATTTCTTGTCTCTCTTTATTAAATGTGATTTGCTGTGAATGAAAGCTTTTTCTCTCTTTTAGGAAGGGGAAGGATGAGGGCTAACGTTATTTTGTGGTTCTAGTTGTACATGTGTATATATGTGTCTTAAAATGACCAGTTCATAAAACAGTATCATTCACAGGTGTAACTGGCTATGCTTTCATTTAAATATGCCCTATGTCCAGGTTTTG
Organism: Elephantulus edwardii; assembly: GCF_000299155.1. Classification (NCBI taxonomy): domain Eukaryota; kingdom Metazoa; phylum Chordata; class Mammalia; order Macroscelidea; family Macroscelididae; genus Elephantulus; species Elephantulus edwardii. The sequence goes on from NW_006399864.1 coordinate 8,747,745, forward strand.
TATAGTTAAAATTTGTAAAAGTTAAATAATAAACAAAATTAACAAGAAAGTATTATTCAGGCAAGTTATCATTGTTTATTTGCAAAAAAAGGCTAGCCAAGAGAAGCAACTTGCAGAACATTTACTCACTGACAGAACTTGGTAAAAAAAAAAAAAAAAAGAAAGAAAGAAATCTTACAGAACACTACCCAAAATCCACTGACATTGGTTCTAACTTGTGGACGGACTCTCCATCTGGTTTTCAGGGCAGTAAATTTTTATGAAAGAAGACTTCCCATCTTTCTTCCATAGAGTAGCTAGTGTATTCAGAAGTCTGATATTTCAGTTAGCAGCCAGATGGATTATGTACTGTGCTGCCAGGGCTCCTTTCCTAACAATACTGTTGTTGATGGTGAGTGTTCTCAAGCCAACTATGGTTCACAGCAACCTCATGCACCACAGATCTAAACCTTGCCGTATCTTACACCATTGTTAGAAGTAATTTATCTTCTTGAGGATCTTTTCCTCTGACCCCCCTCCCATCTTTCTTTTTCCAAGACTCAGGGGTAACCAAATCCATTCTTGGCTCACAGGTGATGCCATTTATAGCTCCCTGATAAGGCTAGAGCTGTAGGGTCGCTATGGTTCAGAATTGACATGATACCCAGCTAGGCAGATACCCATAGGCAAACTGTAGCCTTGAATGTAGTAGCCAAGAAAATATCTCCAATGCACACCTTAAATTTAAATTCTTCCTATTGTTAAGGAATAATAGCAAAACAAGAATCTAAGCTTTTCTATGCAAGCAAAGAAAGCAGTTTATAAGGGGAAAATTCTTTGCAAAGGGAGACATGGAGGGACAAAGTTGCACTAGCCATGACATGTTAAAAAAATAAGGAAGCATTGTTTTAAAGGCTTTGGAAGCAGGAAAAGAATACCATGTTTCTTTGTGGAGAGAATGAGGTTTTAAGAGTTAAACTATCAAATTTTGTAAATAAACTAGTTGTTGTTGTTGTTGTTATGTGCTGTAGAGTCGCCTGCGACTCATAGCGACCCTATGTACAACAGCCCTAAACTCCACTCTGTCCTGTGCCAATCGCACTGTCTCTGACACTCCCATTCCAATTATCCCAGTCACTGAATCAATCCACCTCATAGAAGGCCTTCCCCTCCTGCACTGTCCCTCCACCCTCCCAAGCATGATGTCCCTCTCCAAGGACTGGTCTCTCCTCACAACATGTCCAAAGTATGTTAGACGGAGCCTCAGAATCCTTGCCTCCAAGGAGCCACCCGGTTTAACCCTTTCCAGGACAAATCTGTTTGTTTTCCTAGCAGTCCATGGTATTCTCAATACTCTTCTCCAGCACCACAGCTCAAAGGCATCAATTCTCCTTCTATCCTCCTTGGTCATTGTCCACCTCTCTGATGCATAACAGGTGATTGCGAAGACCATGGCCTGTATCAGACGCACCTTAGTCTCCAAAGAGACACCACTGCTCTTCAGCACTTTGGAGAGGTCCCTAACAGCAGACTTTCCCATTACAATGCGCCTTTTAATTTCCTGGCTGCTGGTGCCAAGACTGTTAACTATGGAGCCAAGCAAACTAAAGCTGTGTACAATCTCAATCTCTTCACCATCCATCCTGATGCTGCCAATTGGTCCAGTGGTGAGAATCTTTGTCTTCTTGACATTGAGTCTCAATCCATATTGGAGGCTGCAGTCCTTGACACTCTGCAGCAGGTGCTTCAGGTCCTCTTCAGTTTCAGCAAGCAGAGTTGTGTCATCCGCATAACACAGATTGTTGATAAATCATCCACCAATCTTGACCTCCACATTTCTCCTCATAGAGCCCAGCCTCCCGGATAATCTGTTCTGCATATAGGTTGAAAAGGTATGGAGATAGGATGCATCACTGGCGTACACCCTTCCCAATTTTGAACCATGCAGTGTTCCCTTGCTCTGTTCTGACGACTGCCTCCTGGTCCAAGGATAAGTTTCGCATTAGAACAATCAAGTGTTCTGGGATTCCCATTCTTCTCAGAGTCAGCCATAGTTTGTTATGATCTACACAGTAAACTAGTAAACTAATAACTAGTAAACTAGTAGGAAATGTTAAAAAAAATTAAAAAGAATTAAACTATCGAGAGAATGAGCCTATCAAAAGGAAAAGAGCATCATGATTATTCTTGAAGGGAGAAAGAACTTGGGATTGCTCTTAGGGGGAGGGATCTGGAGAGTTAGTCACATGAACAGTTGTTCTTTCAATATGGCTACCACAGGAAGTACTTCCTGGATCTTGTGGGGAGCACGTGCAGAAGATTAAAATGGTCAAATGTATAGATGACTCAGCAAATTTCAGAAACATTGTCATATGGCTTTAGAGATGGTCATACTTAGCTGAGACACAAGGTGACCAAAAACATGACCTTTCATGATGGCTACTCTCTAGAAGGGTACATTGGATTCACTCATCTGACACCTGAAATCTCTTAGCAGAGGTAAAAGCTATTGGAGGGAACATCTAGAGGTGCCTGTTGCTGCTGCTGTTGTGTGCCGCCACCTCATAGTTGACAACCAGCAGGTTTCTAGAGACTGTAAATCACAAGGGAGGAGATTGCCCATTTTTCTCTCACAGAGCATCTGGTGGATTTGAACATCACACTCCTTACCAGAAGGCCACCAGAGTTCCCACAGAGGTGTGTAGGCTACTTGTTTAGACTCTGTCCTTGGGTGTTATGACGACTACATTGACTGAATGATGACTTTCCTGATATGAATTGTCTCGAGGGAAAATAATTCAGCACATCATAAAGAGTGACAGGAGATGGGGAGAAAAAGTCTGTGATTCAAAGCAAAACTAGCAGTTGAATTACTGAATTGTTAAAAAATCAAAGACACGTTGCACTGGGGAAATCTGCTGTCAAGGTCATCTCCAAAGTTCTAAAGAGTAAGGATGCTTGTTTAAAGACTATGGTGCTCCTGGCCAAACTATGGTAGTTTCATATGCATGTGTAAGTTAGACAATGAATAAAGGAGATAAAAAAAGAATACACAAGGCTTTGAATTATAGCATTGAAGAAGAATATTGAATATCCTCTTTTAGAAGAAGAGTCTTGGAGAAAACATAACAACAGTACTCCTTAAAGGCAAAGATGGTGAAGCTCAGGACTTCCATGGGGGAAAGATAGACAGTCTTCTCCAGTAACGGTTTCCAGCCTAGGAAACTTCATGGAGGGTCGGTATGAGTCAGAATTGACTTGATGGCAGTGGGTTTGGTGTGTGGCTAATAGTATAATCATGAGATATTTTTCTTGATCAGACTATTAACTTCTCTGAAGTCCTGCATTTCAGGAGATAAGTGTTCCCCAGAACTTTCTTCCTCAGGACATAATGTCCAGCAAGCATTCTTCAAAGGCTTCTCAACAAGGTAAAAATTCTGAAGTAAATAATGATACAAACTCTGTAAAGAGTTATCTTAATGACCAAAATAAAAGTATTTTTATAAAAGTATTTATATCACATAACAGATTACTATAAAATTTACCTTTTTGGCCACATAAGAAAATAAAACCAAAATAAGCAATACTGGAAATTATAGCTTCTTTTCCATATTGTTAACAAGATTCAAACGTACTTCTCTGTAACGTCTTGCTTTGACCTTAACCTCATGCTAGCCTCTTCATGAAGCCAGCGTACAGAACTTAAATGTAATACTGTGCTTTTGAAACCGTGGAGCAGTGGAAGAGACTCGAGATAAGGAGCCAGGAAAAATGAACCCTGTGCAAGCTGGGTCGCTTCCAAGCCTGCCATCCATCTTCTGGCAATTTTATGCTTCCTTGTTAACAGTTCTGTTTAGACGACAGAGCCACTGGGTGGAGACCACATCTGTCTCTGTGTGGAGGACAGTTCTTCACACACTATAAGTACTTGGAAGCATTTTCTAATAGCAATGACTCAAGAAAACAAATCACAAAAAATACAGTCAGCTGAGCTACACATTCACATATCAATTCACTCCAGATACAACTTTTTGTTTTGCAATTTCTACCAGTTTACTTGGTTAATCTATATTCCTGGAAAGGAATCAATTTCTTACCTCTCTGAAACATATCCTGAGTTAGAAGCTTGGGTGCAAACAGTGCTATATGAGTTTTACTTATTAAGATATTTTTTTATCTTATTCTGATTTATTTACAGAATTTGAATACATTGTTTTTCACAAAAGATCGTCCCCATTTCCTTCACCCCACTCACCCATCCAGTTGTGCAACACAATAATTAACACCCTTCCTGCCCCCACCTTCACCCCTCTATTTACACCCTCCCACCTAACCCTAACCCCTCCTTGGATCCTCATACTCATTCTACAATAATGGTTATATACAGTATTTGTCCTTGTGGGACTGAGCTAGTTCACCACTGTCTCACTTTTCCCAGTTCTGACCTTACTTTTTTAGAAAGATTGGGGTTTTTCTTTTTAACTCTTTGTCTTTTGCCCTTGTATCAAAAGTCATTCCTATGAAACAGAAATTTTATTCCTAAAATTTTTAATAATACAGTTTTCTAGACTTCCTCAAGGAAACTCCCATTTCGCTACCTGACTGACAAAAGTTTTTTGGAAATTTTGGCTAAGGTGGCTATCAGCACTTAGACCAGAAGTTTGACACTTCTTTCTTAACTTGGCTTATTCTCAGGGGTCAGTAAAGCTTTCGCTCTTATAATATATTCTGACATTTCTAAGTCAATTATAAACTTACTGATTTAATGATATTTCAAAACAAAGATATTGTAGGTTTTGGCTTGAAGGAAATAAAGAGCACAAGATCTTGAAATTACACTAAAATAAGCTCACTTATGTTTTTAAATGTTGAATTTTTGCTAATAATATTCAGAATATGCTCCTTAAATTGATTTATGGGGCAAATTGATTGATGGACAGGTATTTAAACAGATACTTTTGAGATTAATTATTAATATTAAAAATAGTAGGCATAGATGAATGATGATTCATTTTATAAAACACTATGTATGGAAATGTTGGTATGAAATACAATGTGAATGAAAGAATGTGTGAAACACAGTGTATATGAATGAAACATAATGTATAAGAATTTTGTATGCAAACTAACATAACACCACTGCTACATAACAGCATTTTTATGTTGCTATGCCTAAAAGTTTTAATAAAGGAAAAGTAAGACAGTATATAGAGACCTTGATTTACAGTTTGAACTCATCTCATAAATGTATGCCAATCTTACTTCTTTACCAATTAACACATTTGCTCATCCTACATGTAAATAGCATATACCGAACACTTACCAGGGGCCAGGGCTTGATATCTAAGGCCACAGGAGTCAATAAAAAGACAAAAGTCCATGTTCCTTTGGGCTACACCATCACCACTACTTTTAAAATAACGGACTAATGAAAAGTCTATGAAAACCAATGGAATATTATCAGATACAGTGCCTGAGATATGCTCTTCAGTTTGGAAGGCACTCGACATAGGATTAGGAAGAGCTCAAAGAATCGCCTCAAAGTAGAACTGACCTTGATGAAATGTATGAAGTAAAAATTTCAAGATTTTTTAATTTATTGATGAGTCTTTATTTGCTAATGTGTAAGGGCAACAAGAGAAGGAACAGGAGCAAACATCCATTAATAATAGAATGTGTATGTCTGAAGTGTGAGTCTAGGAAAATTGAGACTTGTCAAAAATGAAATCATAAAAATTCATCTAATAGGAATGAATGAGCCAAAATGGGCTAGTGCTGGTCATTTTGAATTGTACAATCGTAAGTTGTACTCAACTGGAACAACAAAATTAAAGATAGCATTCATCACGTCTAAAACATTTCAATATATGTCTTTATATCTAAGACACGATGAATACTCATATGCATGCAAGGAATATTTCTTCACACAGCTATCATTCAAATTTTGTTCCCATCAATAAGCTTAATATGGACAAAGTTGAGGGTTTCTTCCAACTTTTTTCATCTGAAATTGATCAAACATGTAATCAAGATGCACAATTATTAGTAGTGGTTGAAACACGGAAGTTGAAAACAAAGAAGAATCAGTGATTGGAAAATATGTCTTTCATGGAAGAAAAGAAGCCAGAGATCACAAAATAGAATTTGGTACAAGTTGTTTCATCTGTGTAACATAGGTTGTTGATGAGTCTTCCTCCAAGCCTGATGCCACATCCCTCCTCATAACGTCCAGCCTTTTGAATTATCTTCTCTGCATACAGATTGAAAAGGTGAAGTTTTTTCCTGACAGCTGGGCCATCAATATGGAGAATGATCCTCATGTTTCTCATAGGTGATATTTCCTTAAGGACCAGTTGGAGATTGAGGAAGCAGCTAAATGATCTAAGATAGCCGGTTTTGTTTTGGTGAGAGCCAGTGGGAATGTTTGTGAAGGAGTATGGAATGAAGGACTTCTGGAGTCCCTTGGTTTTTAAATTCAGTTGGGTTGTTACATTTTGGAGGAACATACTTCTAAATCACACAGCACTCTTCTGTCAGTTTGCTGTACTGAGGTAACCTGGGTTTGCTGTGATGCTGACCTTACGCCTTTTTGGTGTCAAATGTCATAACGGTTGCCTATAGCGGACAGTGTTTGGCAGAGCTCCAGTTTAAGACAGGTCTAGAAGCAGGAGTGGCACCCACTTCCTAAACCACATGCTTCTGGAAACTATGAACTTTGAGAAATGATCATAGTTATAGAAAGGACTTCAGGTCTTTTGTTCATAGGGTCACTAAGAGTCGTCATCAACTCGATGGCAATCAACAACAACAACAACATATCTTATTTACTAAAAATATCTTTTTAAAAACATATCAACTGTGACTATATACATCGACCTAATTAAAATATGGAAAATAAAATCAACTATTTCCTGGGAGAAGGGATGATGATGAAGAGGCTCAGTATCATTGGTCAGAATAGGATCAAGGGTCAATAAAACATCCAATTCATCATATTCAAGTTTAATACAAAAAGTGAAAGAAATTAGAACAATTACATCAAAACATCACCTTGGATATATCCCACTTCAGTTGAGAATAAATTGATGCTCAATACTCATCATATAATTGTTACATAACTCACTATACAGAAGCCCATAGAGACTCGAGTTTTACATAATCATCCTTCAGAATGCATCATCTCAACACAGCAATATACTACTAATGACCTTCCTTTGTTTTATGCAGGAACACAAGTCCATGCCCTTTCACCAGATTAATACACATGGGTGCAAAAGCCTCCCAAGAAACCTTAGAGAGTGGAAACGTAAGTAATGCTTACATGTATCATAAGTTATCAAAAATGTTAACTAGTTACTGGAAGTGGGAGAAGAGTGTTCAACCACCTTCTGAGTGATTAGCTGCCTGTGAAAGCCACCAGAGGGTCAGCTATGGATCACTTTTGACTTAACAGCACACAACAACAATACCAACTTACTATAAAGACATTGTTGCTGTTGATTGCCTCCGAGTCGAGCACGACTCATAGTGACCCTATGAACTAAAGGCCTGAAGCCTTTCTATAATTATTGATATTTATCAAAGTTCATAGAGCTTCTGGAGGCATGTGTTTAGAAAGTAAATGCCACTCCTGCTTCCAATCTAAAAGATCATGTGTTACCTTTTTGACCCTAAAGAAATCTAGCAAAGTATAAGTCATACAGCATTGTCTGCATACACAGGAGATACTAAACATTCAATATATAATCTCCAAAGAATAAACATACTTTGTGCAGCATTTTATTTCTTAAAAAAATCCAGAGCTCTATATAAAAATGAAATATAATAAAAATCCTTAAGAATTTCTTTTCAGGATATTACAAGGAAAGTTGATTCTCAGTAAGTCCTAAAGAGCCAGGTTTCTACCACTTATGGGATACATTTTTGTTTTGGAGGACACAATACAGTTCAATACTACTGGAATTTCAAACACCAGGAGGGTCACCCGTGGGAGACAGGCTTCAACATGACTTCCAGACTAAATAATTTTCATTGGCTTTGAGTCAGTTCCAAGTCAATAGAGCTGACTTCCTGTAGCAGGTTATCTGAGGCTGTAAATCACAAGAACAGATAATGCACATCTTTCTCCCGTGGAGTGGCTGGTAGATTCGAACCACCAGAGAAGTGAGTCTCTCAATTAGCAACACAACTCTGTACAGACTTGCCTTCTGGAGGCTGGAAGATCAAACAAAGACTAAGAAGCAGGATCGCCTAACCACTTCTGGAAATTCAATGAGGGGCAGTGAAACATCTTCCACCAAGATGAGTCCCTTAGGTCGGAAAGCTCTGTAACAGTGGGTTTAAGCATTATAAATTTGTTGTCAATAGGATCTGTGTGAGTCGGAATCAGCTTGTGAGCACCTACCCATAACAACTGAAGTAGAAGGGCGCATTGAAGGGTCACATTGTAAGAAAATTCCGTGTTCTGAGTCATCAGAATCATACATTCTCTAAGATCCACATTCCAGAAGCAGCCACAGTTATGGTTTTCCTATCAGTAGGTTCTGACTTGATGGCATATAACAACAGCATCATCATTGCTTAGGACATAGAAAAAAGCAGTAAATCCGTGAAAGATGCAGCTTTTAAACATTGTTTCTGAAAGCTTTGTAGGATGAATGAGATTTTATAAGAGATAAACACACAAAAAAAGGGAATGAAAGGCTGACCTAAGAGAGCAGAAAGACATCTCAAAATGTCTACATGGAAATCCATCCTATATTTGATGCTCCTGACTTGTAAATGAAAGGCAATAGAAGTATTTCACATGAAAGAGGCAATAAGCATGACTGGATGAAAGACCTAATTTTAGAAGAGAATAATAGGAAAAAGAGAAGAACAAGGGAGAAAATTAAGCATGTCTTTCTTGCTTTGAAAAATGAAGTGTGTCTTTCTTGCTTCACATGCCTTTCTTGCAAAAGAAAACATCTCAGGAAATACTCATTTACATCTTTAAATAAGTAAATAAAAACGTGAAGCCTGGGATGGGATGTCCAAGTTCAGCTTATAAGAAAAACAGGAAATGAGTTAGACTTAAGTCAAGCTTGGGCAGTAGTATTAAAGTTGTTATGGAGAGAGAAAATCAAGACTGTCCATTGAGTAAATCTTGAGGCTCAAGTTGTCTTACAATGGATTGACTGTGTCCAAAGCTTGTTGCAGGCCCAATGGGAAGGACTACACCTGAAGTCAGTTTCTAGTGGACCTGAATGTTCCTCCTTCCCAAGAAGTTGACATTTTCAAACAAATTTCTGAAAATTTGAAATATATATTCATGTTGTGACTCATTTAGTTTCCTTTCCAAAGACATTCTTCCATATCCCTCATTCATTCCCAGAAAGTAGCAGATTGGAAGAGCAACATCCCTTTCCCTGGACAACAACTCATGATGTATCTAGAAGCCTCCAATCCCCAGAGCCTCCTATGAACTAACAAGAGAGCAGAGAGTCACATGCCCTTTCATGCTGTTCATTGCTAATGTTTCCTTAAGAAATCCCATATCTATACTCATCTCACAGCACTGTGGAAGTCTACCTAGCTCCCCTTTGTGTGGCTGTTGGAGTTTTTTTAATCACTATAAATCGGTGAAGATTTTGAGCAGCCAAATTCCATACCTGAGCCATTCTTCACTAGACTGAAAGCAGAATAAATAAGAAAGAAGCCATGAGGCTAAGAAGCTATGTCGGGACCTGGGTCAGAATAAAAATTCTTAAAGGCTTGAACGTTTAAACAGAGTATGGCATTACTACCTCTAACTGTGGATCCAAGGAAAATCGATGCTCAACTACTAAGAATGAAATATGTGTAGTGAAACGCCAATATATTTTTCTAGGCTTTCTGATTAAAAAAAAAAATCTTGGAAAGGTTCACTAAAATTGATCCATTTTTACCTTTATGATACCCCTGTTTTGTTGCACTCTGAGGATGCACTTGACTGCATGTTGGGTAATCCAGGCTAGGGTCCTGGATGTTGTCCTTTCTTGATAAAAGGATGATAAGATGGTACTGACTGTGGGCTTGGAAAGGAGATGAGAAATTGACCTTAAAAGTAAATTGATTAGAAAAAGGGAAGGACAAGCAATACAGAATTAAGGAAAACTCTCTAGTTGTGAAAGTAGATGACTGGCAATCAGAAATGCATTATCAGAGAATCTAAGAATAGGAGAGGAATACAGGACAGAGAAGAGGGAGTGGGAGGAAGAAGAATCAGAAGGGAAAGAATAGCGATAATAGTAACATGGTGGTTAACAATTATTGAACACTTTCATGATACCAAGAATGATTCTAAACACTTTGCATTTCTTCAAAGGACTTGGCATGTGTCTATTCACAGAAAGGGCTAGTCAGCTTTACATGAATATATTAATGGCTGAACATATGTTCTTTGCATTTTACTTGTACATATAAGGATCTTTCACAGAAATGTATGGATGCATTTCTCTACTATATATAATGACATTTAAGTCTTTAGAAGTCTGAGTCAATTTCTCTGGTTATATTAAATATAACTTTAATCCTTAAGTAGTTAGGATTGTATGAAATAAAACTGAAGAGTCTGTAAATCACTACTGCATCCAGACCTAATAATGCTCTCAATTTTTGGCTTTAGAGGAGTGAATATTAGCTGGTAATCTGACTAGAAGAAATGTATCCATCTGCTTGTTTGGATGGCTTTCCTGGGTCAATAACAGGAGTGTAGTTTTCTCTTGTTATTTTATCTGTTGACCCAGATAAAAATGAACTCATGTTAAAATATTTCTAGTACTTTCTTGACTCATTTATATTTTATATTGATACTGTTGTGGGTATTTTGTTTTGTTTTCCCTCACATTTTTTCCTTCCTAAGCAAATTAGGGAACTTCAGTGGCTTTCTACAGGAGAAAGAAAGGCAATCTCCTCCTGTGTGATTTACTGCCTCTGAAAACCCACTGGAGGGTCAACCCTGAATCAATACATAAGAGTTGCATATGTGGCTTATTTGTCTGTTTCGTCTCATAGCTCATAAATTTTGTTTTCTTGCTTGACATTATAAGACAAATCAGAGGTGTGCTACTGAGTTGGAAGTGACCCAAAGCTGACCCTCCAGAAGGTGTTCAGAAATCACAAGGAAGGAGACTGCCCATTCTTCTTCTGCAGAGCAGCGGGGAGATTCCCATCACAGGTCTTTGGGGCACAAGGCCGATATAAATATGTTTCCCTCCCTTCTTAGCACATTGCCTTTCTTAAGTCTGTTCTTTCCTCAGTGTTCATCTGTGATTCTAGTGTAATACAAAGCACATAGTGAACATAACTCTGGCATTTGCAGGAAGTTTTATTTAAAATCTCTATAAATTTGGGAAACAAAAAGATTTATGTTTCTTATAAAAATCTCAGCTGAAAAAAATTGTTGCTTTGAGAAATGCTTTAAGGGGTAAGCGTTCAGAAATGTTCTAAAGGGAAAGTGATAACCAGAAAGATTTCTCAGGCAGCTCATCCTTGACTTTCTTACCCACCCATTCAAGACTAACCATGTAATATCGCTTTGTCCAGTAAACCATAGTAGAGTTCTTCTTGGAGCTTCTGGAAAGACAGTTGCTTTCACAATATAGTGGAGAGAAGAAGCCTGCTGTCATTTCCAAAAATTTCTCAACTCTCCTCAAATTTTTACTCATTAAAACTAATCTTTAAATAGGTAAAAGAGTAAAGATAATTTGGTTATTTTTAATCTCAACTAGTGAAAAAAATAGAAATTTAAAGCATTTTGTATGGTAGTATCATCTCTATATATGAGATTCAGAGAGTCCTTAAAGTTAAACATGTAAACAGCAAATACAACTGTTAAAAGAATTTATGATTATGTATATTACCTGGTGTAGAGACAGTGCAAGAAAAGAAGACCCTAAAAAAAAAAAGAAAGAAAGGAAGACCCTTTAAGAGATGAATTGATTCAGTGACTGGGGTAATGAGGGGTAGGTGTTTCAGAGACAGGATAGAGCAGGGTTTAGAGCCATTGTACATAGGGTTGCTATGAGCTGCAAGAGACTCAATGGCACATAACAACAATACTACCTGGAAGTGATTGTAGTTCCAACATATAACTGCTAAACTCTAAATTCCATACAGATATCTGAAAGTTCCAGGGTAAAAATATTGTCTCCCTCACTTCCCATGACATATGCAAATAGTTTTGTAAATAAGTGTAGTGTACTTTTGACCATAAAGTTCCAAATGGTTCCAAGGAACTTGGAATCAGTAAACATTTTTAAAGAAAAGGGTAAAATTAATTATTTTATATAATAAACCAAAACTATGTTTTGTTATTTGAGTTTGTATTTTGAGTAATATTTCAAAATACATAAAGAAATAGAGAATGAAATGGAGAAATCGTGTCATTCTGTTGTCATAGTTCTTTGCATGGTAAAAAGATAGCTGATGAATGCATAACAAATAGATGAATAAATCTAGTAACTAAATAAGCTTCCTTCATTTCAAATATCAGTGTAAAAAGGGCCAGATGGTGAACTGGAAATCTGCATCCGTATTGACTTTTAATGAAGACACTTACATGCTCTTCATGGCCACAATTAGTATAGCTTCTCTGTTCGCCTCCCTTGGTGCTAGGACCTTGTTAGATTGACCTCTTATGTCAATAGAACCAGTTTGAAGTTCGCATGCAAACACAGTCGTAGCAAGCAACCTCCCTAGTTGTTAGCAAGGTTAATCAAGGTAAAGCCCTTGGTAGATGCAGGATATTTATTCTCAAATTGAAAAGTCTTCTTGATATTAAAATTTGAAGGGGGAAAAAATGTTTGCTAACCCTATAAAATTGAATTACCATCAAGCAAGGAAGAAAGGAAGTGGTTGTGCATATTTAATACATAAATAGGAAATATTCCGGTATCCATTCAAATTTTTTGCTCACAAGTCCTGTCTCAGAGACTTTGCACTGAAGAGAGGTTATAGAAAAAGAAAAGTTCTATTAATGCAAGGCCATTTCAGCAGTTTGTATCACATTCTTCCTAGAGTCCATTTTTTCATTGCTTTGAGAAACTAGAAAAATATATATGCATGACATATTCACCGGTTATGCTTTATGAAAACTTCATCTGAACAGCTGGTGTTCAGAGCTTTTGGAGGAAGATGGGCATCTGTGGTAGAGATATCTTGTTTTTATCAATATTAGTTTTCTTACAATTGTAAGGAATATGGATTGGAATATCCATCTGTCTGTGTTTTTAGTGTGCGCACAAGCATTGTGGCTTTCAGGATTTTATTCCTCAATATTTACTTTTTTTAAAAAAATTAAGGAGGAAAATAAGAGTAATCTAAAAATCTAGCAGCAAAGTCTGGTATACAACAGAAAATGCATAATTTACAGTTAGTGTGGAAAGATAAAATACTCAATTTCTCTCATTTCTATAGTAGAGAGGATCTGATAAGCATTAACTAAGCATCTTTGATATAATCTTTACTTAACTGTTATGTTATTTAATTTATTACATGTGTTCCTAAAATACCAAGAAAATGACTTATTGTCTTGCACACCTTCTTTTCTTGAACCTATGAAGGATATCATGTGTGTATAGCACAAGAAAGAAGACCCTGGATGCAATGGATTGACAAAGTAACTGGGATAATGGAGGTAGGTGTGTCAGAGACAGTGAGACTAGCTCAGAATAGAGTAAAATTCAAAGCTATTGTACATAGAGTTTCTATTAGTCCCAGACGACTCAATGGCACATAAAAAAACAAACAAACAAAAAAACATGAGACTGGCACTTACAGTTGACAATCCTCTTACAGGTGGTTTGAAAAGAGAATTAAGCCCAGCAACAATAGCAAAGTTGAACAGAGTAGCAAACGATTGGCAAGGTTGTGAAGAAATTGAAACAGTTATTCACTGCTTGGTGGGAGTGTAAAAATGGTGCAACCACTATGGAAGGCACCTTGGTGCTTCCTCAAAAAGTTGGAAATAGAAATACCATTTGACCCAGCAATGCCACTACTGAGAACATATGCTAAAGAAAACAGAACTACCATCCAAACAGACATATGCACATTCATGTTTATTGCTGCGTTATTTAAAATAGCAGAGATGGAAGCAGCCCAAGTGCCTATCAATAATAGCTAGAAAAACTACAGTATATTCATACAATGGAATACTATGCAGTATTGAAACACAATGAATTCATAAAACATTACACAATATGGGGGACCCTGGAAGATGTTATGCTGAGTGAAATATCTCAATCACAATAAGACAAATACTGTATAGCATCACTATTATAAAGTAGGTCTGACAAGGAATTTTAGGAGACTAAGATAAGAGTGGCTAGATAATGAACATTGCACTGGGACAGATGAAGGAAAGAACTGTTCAAAGGAATATATGATTATGCATTTTATGTATGTAAACAGCCCAGAATAATAGGTACATTGCAAAGAGGACTTGGGGGAAGGGAGGGAGATAATTGGGCAACAATGAACTGGGTAGAGGGGGAAGGGAAAGAGAGGGGGGAAAATACAAAATAAGGAATGATTGAAAATCTAACTTTTCTGTAAACTTTAATTAAAATAA
>NW_006399864.1:8762416-8779879 GCF_000299155.1 Elephantulus edwardii
AAAAAATATTTTTAAAAAGATATTACAAAAGGGGAGGAGAATTAAGCAATACAGTTGATATAAAACCAAAGACTCAATTTCTGTCTATACTTTTCTAAAATATTTAAAAGATATTCATAATAATGTATAAAGGGCATTTCCTATGAATCACCCAATTTTGTTAACATAGAACTTTGAACACGTGGATATTTTATTTTATAAGGAGCTCTAGTCACATAGTCTATGGGGCTGCTAAAAAAACAAAGATTTCCAAAGTGGAATGTGTCAAAGTCCCAGAAATGGAAGAATCAACATTCTGTTTCCTTTGAAATTGCATGATATTTCCATTATATTATTTCTTTTCTGGAAATTGGGTTGATTCTAAAGCATTGTTTGTGTAAATCAATTATTATGAAGCAGTTAATGAGTTCTCCAATACTGAAAATTGAATTTGACCAATTGACTTTTTTATTGTCTCTGATTCATTGAATGTGAATCCCATAGGGTCGTCTGGGTTGACTCATGATAAAAGCTGAAGACAGAAAGTATCTTTAATTTCAAAGTATATTTTTGGAGACAAGTAGTGAGAGCCTGTTTGTTTGTTTCTTTATTTGTTTGTTTGAAACTGACACAACTTGCTTGTTTGGACTTCATTTAATAAGTGAGAATAATAAGTAATAAATGAGAACAGACTATGATGGGTACAGAAGTTCTCAAAATATGATTCTAAAAACAGTATCAACAACCCTGGTGACATTATGGAGTTACAAATCCTCAAGTGCCATCACAAGTCTCCCAAGTGATTTTGGTAGACGTTAACTTTTAGTTCTGGTGGCTTTAGTGGTAATTAGTTGTACTATCAAAGCAGGCAATTCAAATCCACAAGCTCCATCAAAAAAAAAATAGACAATCTCTTCTCATGTTATTTAAAGCCTACAGCAGGGTTCACCAAGAGAGTTTGAACTCAACAGTGCATACCAAGATCATAAGTCTTGAAAGTGTTTTAAATGCATACCATGTTTGAGAAGCATTTGTACGGTCAAATTCCTTACAGAAACACTGACTCCATGACACAATGCATGTTGTATTCATGTTGGTACTCAGATTAGATAGAATAATTGTCTAAAAGGGTTAATACATCCACAACTGATGGCTCAAACCTGGCATTGGTACAGTAGGCAGCAACATGATAGACGGTAAAATATTTGAAATTGTCAACTATTTAATTTTACTTGAATCTTTAGTCAGCACCTTTGGTACTAGAAGTCAGGGGATCAAGAGACACATAGTATTGGGGAAAGTCGGCTCTCAGGGACCTCTCCAAAGTAATGTGGAGCAATGCTGTCAGTTTAAAGACTAAGATGTGCCCGATTCAAGCCACAGTTTTCGAATCACCTGCTATGCATCTGAGAAGTAGGTAATGAATAAAGATGAGGATGCATTTGCCATTTGAAGTTGGAGAAGAGTCTAGAATATCCATGGACTTCCAAAATAACAAACAGGTATGTCTTGGATAAAGTGGAGGCAAATACAGTGACGTTTTATCTCATATATATTGGGCATATTGTTAGGAGAAGTCATTCCTCAGGGACATTAGATTGGGAAAGGTCAAGCGTCAAAGAAGGAGAAGAGTCTCAACAAGCTGGATCAATACAGCACCTAGACAATGGACTAAATGTGTTAAAGATGATAGGGAAGGGCAGGATAGGACAGAATTCAGATCTGTTTTTCTTAGGGTTGCTGAGTTGTACTCAACAGCCCTTAACAACAACATCTTTAAAACACACATACATTTCTTCTTACATTTGACACTTACAGGATATTATCTCCCACCTAATAGCATTTTTAGTATTTGTTTTATTGGTTGTTACTGTATTATCTCTAGATATCAATAGTCAACACCTTTAGCAGTTAAGAAGTAAAAATATGAGCATTTACAGAGACCTTGGAATGGAAATCCATTAAAATTTAAAATTATTTTAAAAAAAGAAGTAAAAATATAATCTCAACATGATGCATCAGAAAGGATAAAATTTAAAAACATATATAATAAATTACTTTTTCTATAATATTGGTAATGTACAGAAAGCCAGAAAGATGTTACTTGTGTTTTATCCACAGTGTGAATGTATTTTATTAAATTTATTTTATAGACTGATAAATCATTTCTTGATGATTCAACTATGTGGGTCAAAAAAATTAAAGGCAACCTTGAGAAGAATGAAAATTACAGAACATTCTAACTTGCTTATCTAAAACTTAGTCCATATACCAAGAAATACTCTTCAAAATGTAAAAAGGGACTCCCTAATTTAAAATCAGGGATGGTATGCTTTAAGTTTGTATCCTTTCTTTTTGCCTGTGTGTGTTAGCTTGAAAATTGGCGTTTTTTGTTGGGGTTTTTTTTTTAGCCATTAGTTAGCTGACTCTGTTCTGTAGCTACCTTTATTGCAGACACATGGCCTCACAGATCAGCATAGTATTATAGATTAGCATCAGCTGTGAGACTAGGATAAGAAAAAAAGAACTTTTCACATTGAACAGCAAGACTTGAGGTGAGCAAGGCTTGTGATAGCAAGACCCTGGTGAGAATGATATACGGATGGTCAAGAGACTGTGGCATTGCTGTGGAGAAACTGTGGCAAGGTGTGACCTGAGGCTTCTTACATTTGCACTGATCACAGTTAAAGGTTTGTCTGTTCTTGCCACATGCTGGAAGGAGAAGTTGATTTATAATTTCTTTGAGGCAAACCCAGTTGGATGATTTGGATTTTACTGCAGAATTGAAACCAGAGGTTGGACTTATTGAGGAATTATGCCTTGAAACTTTTGGGCTAGAGCCTTGACTTGTTTGGGGTGATATTCTTTGCCTTCCCTTTCTCCAACTTCCTTCCCTTATAAACTCTATTGTCAGTACCATAACTGTGAGTCAGCAATGAATAAAAAGAACTGCTTGCCATTGGTTAGGCTCTACAGGCACCATGAAGCTTGGCTATGGACTCTTTTATCTGCTTTCTGCTCTGGGGTGGTGAGAGGCTGTGCTATTCTTATTCCCTCTAGCCCTTTCAGAGAGATGCTTATGGCCATGTGCCCTCAATGTCCTGTTTTTTCCTCTTTAGACAGCCTATTGTTTTCATGCTGAATGAATAATTTGAAAAGCTGGACTATAGATATGACTGATTGCCTACAAATCAGAGTAGCCCTTAAAGCATCATAAAGTGATTTCTGGTATCCTAGTAGGTGGGATTGTCGAGGTGTACTGTAGAGTCGGAACCAACCCATAGCTGACCCTCCTGCAGGCTTTCAGAGACAGTTAATCAAATGGGAGGAGATTGTCCATCCTTCTCCCACGGAACAGCTGGTGCCTTAAGGATTACAGTGCAGCTTCTTGCCTGTAGGCCACCAGTGCTCTTTGGAACTTTGATAAATGTCAATAGTTAAAGAAAGGCTTCAGGCCTTTTATTAGTAGGGTTGCTATGAGTTGTTCTCGACTAAAAGGCAATCAACAACAACAATAGGTAGGAAATTCCTCATTAACCCCAAGGTAAGCAGTTCTGACCTAACAACTTCTCCATGGGAGAAAGATGAGAAATCTATGTGATTTATTGCCTGTGAAAACCTGCTAGAGGGTCAACTATGAGTCTGTTCTCAAAGAGCATTAAGAATATTCAAAGATGACTGTGGCACCAGGGTTTGGAGAAGACTCATCAACAACCTAAAGAAAATTGCATTAGGGTACTGAAAACAAAACAACAAAAGAGATGCTCATGTAAAAGACATGAACAAAAAGTTATAACAAGGCAGCTTGAAAGGACAAAGTATTATAATGGATTGTGCAGAAAGCTTGAATTGGACAATAGAAAGGGAAGAACTCACTCAGCAGTTCTTAAACTGAAGGAAGTTAAAAACACATTTAAGCTTCAAGTTGCAATACTACGAGATTTTATGGGCAAAATTTTGAATGATCCAGGAAGTATCAAAAGGAAATGGGGAAATACATAAGTCATTCTAACAAGAAGAATTGGTTGACATTGGAATGTTTTAGGAAGAAACATTGATCATGATCCAATGATAATGACGGAAGAAGTTCAAGCTGAACTGAAGGCATCTGACCAAAAAATAAGGCCCAGTAATCAATAGGACACCAATTGACGTGCTTCAACAAACAGATACTACCCTGAATGTACATAACCATTTATGCCAGGAAATTTGCCGGCCAATTAACTTAAAGAGATTCATTTGCTTCCATTCCCTTGGAAGATGATCCAACAAAATGTGGAAATTATCAAGTACTATCACTAAGACCACATGCAAGCAGAATATTGCTGAAGATAAGTTTAAAAGGTTACATTGGTACATAGACAGAGAACTTCCAGGAGCTCAAGCTGGGTTTAAAAGAGGCCTTGACTCCAGGGATATCATTACTGATGTCAAATATATCCTGGATGAAAGCACAGAATACCAGAAGAATGTTTACTTTTGCTTTATTGACACAACTTTTGACTGTGTGCTTTGTAATAAATCATGGCTAACATTGCAAAGAATGGGAATCCCTGACCACTTAATTGTCCTCATGTGAAACGTATACCTAGACCAAAAGGCTTTGTACAAAACGAGCAAGGGAACACAGTTTAAAATTTTAAAAGGTTTGTGTCAGGGTTGTATCCTATCTATACCTGTTCAATCTATATGTTCAACAACTCATTTGAGAAGCTGGACTCTATGAAGAAGGATGTGACTGTGTCAAGATAGGATAAAGTCTCATCAATAAACTATGTTATACAGATGACACAACCTTGTTAGCTGGAAGTAAGGAAAAGTTGAAATCTTGCTGCAGAAGAACCAAGACTACCAACTTCAATATGGATTATATCTCAACATCAAAAAACAAAAATCCTTACTACTGGACTGAGAAGCAACATCATGGTAAATAGAGAGATTTAAATTATCAATGACTTTATCTTGCTTTTATTCACAATAAACACCCTTGATACTAGGAGACAGGAGATCAGAAGATATATTACACTGAGAAAAATATGAAATCAGATACCTCTCCAAAGTATTGAGGAGTAAGGATATCAGTTTGAAGATTACATTGTGCCTGATTCAGGCCATAATATTTTCAATCACTTGTTAGGTATCTGAGAGGTGGACAATAAATAAGGATTACAACAAAAGAATTGATGACTTTGAGCTCTGCTGTTGGAGAAGATTATGGAATATCCCATGGACTGCCAATAGAACAAAGAGATTCATCTTGGTAAAGTACAGCCAGAGTGGTCCTTGGAGACAAAATTGACAAAACTTTGTTTCACATTCTTTGACCAAGTTGCTAGAAAATGCTATTCCTTCCTTAGTGAGTGACATCAATGCTTTTCCCCCTGATGGGTCAATGAAAGAGAGGAAGATCTTCAATCAGGAGGATTGATGAAGGGACTGCTACAATGGGTTCAAATATGTAAGAAATTATGACGATTTCACAGGATAGGACAAGGTTCAGATCAGTTGTTCATATGGTCAATATGATTTATATCAACTCAATGACACCTAATAACAATGCTGACAGTCTACAATATACAAATGAAATAACCTTGCTCGCTCAAAGTGAAGAAGACTTCAAATGTTTACTAAAGAACAACCAAAACTACAACCTTCAATATGGACTTAGTCTTAACATTAAGAAAGTAAAAGTCCTTATCTCTGAACCAGTAAGCACCATCATTATATATGGAGAAACGGGTGAAGCTATCAAAGATTTAATCTTGCTTGGATCTATAGACAACAGCTACAGAAGCAGCAGTCAAGAATTCAAAAGTCATGTGTCTTTGGGTAAATCTACGTTCAAATATTTCAAGTGCTAAAGTGAAAGGATGTCAGTTTAAAGGCCAAGGTGCACCTGATCTAAGTCATGCTACTTTCAATTTCTTCATATACTTGTGAAAGTTGGACAATGATTAAGAAAGATCCAGGAAGAGTTGGCAAAGGGTATTGAACACCCCATAGATTCTCATAAGAACAAACAATGCTGCAATTAGAGGAAGTGAAACCAGGGTGCTCCTTAGAGGCAAGGCTGTGAACCTCTGATTCACATACTTGCCATGTTGTCAGGAGAGGCTGATACTTGGGGAAAGGACATTAAGCTGGGGAAAGTTGAAGGTTAGGAAAATTAAGGAAGACGCTCAAAAATTATGTATTAAGAAAATGACTGCAACAATGGTTTAAGCATATTGTAAGGATGGCCCAGGAAAAGGCTCAGTTCAGATGCATTACTCATTAGGGCACCATGAGTCCTCCTTGCTTGACAGCACCTAGCCACGATACATGAGCCTTTGATAGTAATAGAAACAGCTAAGAGAAATTACCTAATTATAGTTTCTACAGCTATTCGTCCAATGAACCATACTCCCACACCCATGCATTTTTGTAAGTGCCGTCCCACAGGGAATTTTTCAGACCTTGCTGAAAAAAAATATGAGAAAAGAATTAGACTTCTGAAGAAAGGTCTTGGGAAGACTTGCAGTTTCTGCCTTCATTTCTTGAAATACCTACTCTAAAGAAGATCAGCTACTAAAGAAACAAAGTTTCTCAAGACTACCATTGCATGAGGAAATCCCATCTGAGAGATGCATGATGTTCCGGTGAGTTCAACTGAAGCACCAGACAGGTGACGGAAGCATTTCTCTTGGATGTCCAGGTCAGCCGAACCTCCAGATAATTTTCATTGGCCACCGTGTGTCAGCATATCTCATGATATGACAGAGCTCATGTCAGAGCAGCTCATCAGAGCTCAGTCAAAAGTATATGAAATAGTAACATATTAGAAAGAACAATATACTGTTGTTTTTAGACACTAAGAATTGAGGTGGGAGCTCTACTGGCCTAATGGTTATGAAGCTGTGCTGTCAACTCAATGATGGGCAATTCAAGTCCATCAACTGCTCTGTGAGGAAAAGATAGACAATCTTCTCACGTATGATTTACAACCTCTGGAAACTGACTGGAAGGTAGGCTATGAGTCATTTCTCACTTGATGACAATGAGAGAGAGAGAGACTGACTTATTGAGGTGACCTTTCCTATGTCAATAAATAGAAACACTAAGTTTCATTTTTAACAATATTTATGTGACCAGTGAAATAAGAAACAATATCCAAAAATATGAGTGAATGTTAGTTCAACTTTGTTATTCTGATTTCTACAATTTCCTCTTAGACAAAGCCACACAAATTTAAATTCACTACTCAAATGCATTATAAATGTTCACCCTTTTCTGCCAACAGAATTTGATTGACAGAAACCTAGAGAAAGCTGTATTTCATACTAAAGGCTTGGTGCAGCTTTGTGTACACAGAATCACTCGTCAAATTACTCTCCCCTGAGCTCAGAGCCATAAAAGTGTGGGGAAAAAATAAGAACATCACAGCAGGTAACAAAGCTTAGAATATAAATGAGAATTCTTCAGAGAGTTCTAAATAGTATGTTTGAGGAGGTTAATGTGCTTATTAAGATGTTAGTGCCTTTGTATTTTTATCCATATCACTACACTTTGTACATTGATAAATCATGGATGAATAGAAAGTACTTCTCTTTATCTTTCGCTACTAAAAATACTGTTACTGCTTTTGTCAACTCTGTTGTTGTTTGAGAAACATGTTCAAGATAAAGTGATAATGTATGGTCTTGTTTTGTACTTCAAAACACAAATCTCAGTATGGAACCAATTGTTGATGGAATATTCGCATGGTTCATTCAATATGCACTAATGAATTGATCAACTTTATGTTACTGAATACCAAGAAACAATTGTCATATCACCTATTTTTGTGTAGCTTGTAGCTTGATTATATTAGTTATAATAAAATAGTTAATTTGATAATATAGTTGGCTACTTGGTAATTCATTAAGAAACTACTTGATTTATAATAATGTAAGAGTGTTTAAAAAATGTATTCTGGTTCAAAGAAAATGGTTTTTCTCATTACTTTCATTCTAGAGAGGCAACTTGGCATATTTGAACTGTGAATTACAAATCAGAAAACATGTCAATTATAACAGAGGCCAAGATATTAGGAGGCATAATATCTATCCTTTGAATTTTAACATTTAGTATGTTTTAATTCTGACCCTACCATAAAGTAGCTACGTGACCAAGAAGTCATGTCACCTTAAGCTCAATAGTTAGAGACTCCTTCGACTTGTCATATGTGAAGGTTGATGCTCAGTGACTATGAATAAAATACTATCCAAACAAATAACTTATTGAGTCACACATATTTATTAAATTTAAAATCTTCTGTCTACTTTTTTAAACATTTTCCTTAAATTTTAAAATAACATTTTAAAATCATGTTATAAAAAAAAAATTCTAAATGTTCCATTAGTTTCTTGCATTCAAAACAGTGCATAGACTGAGTAAAATATCTCAGTCACAAAAAGACAAATACTGTATAATGTCACTGTTATAAAACAGGACTTAAAGGGGGCTGGAGTGAGAATAAGAAAAGAGGGGATAAGTAATGTATATGGCATTGAAATAGATGAGGGAGAGAACCATATAAAAGAAATATATGATTAGGTATTATTGGTACGGCAAGAGTCAAAAAGCTAAAAAAGTTAAAAACTGCACAGTAAAGTGGTCTGGGGGGAGGAGGGCTGTATAACAATGAAAGAACTTTTTTTCCCCAAGAAAAAAGCAACCTGGGAGGAGAGGGAGGGCAGGGAGGAAAATGAGGATTCATTCATGGAGGAAAATTCATTCATTGTTATGAATGAATGGAAATCCAAATTCTTTTTAAACTTACAATTAAATCTCAACTAAAAAACATTGCATAGATTAATCACTATTAAAATAAATAAAGAACAACCATATGGTCTAAGGACTCTAAACTATCTGTGAGAGTGGAGAGTGCAGAGAGGCGTTTTTTTAATGTGGACTATAAGGTGCACCTGATTCCAACAATTCTATTTTTAATTGCCTCCTATGTGTCCAAAAATTGGACAAGAAGAGAAATCAGACAGAGGAAGAAATAAGGCCTTTGAGTAGTGGTGTTAGAGAAGAATACTAAATGGATCATGGGATCATGGACTGTCAAAAAAACAAACAGAACTGCCCTGAAGGAAATACAATCAGAGTGCTCCTTAAAGGTAAGGATGGTGAGACTTCATCTCACAGACTTTTGATATATTATCAGGAACGTCCAGTCCTTAGAAAAAGACATTATGCTGAGAAAAATAGAGGGTCAGGGAAAGAAAGGCCTTCAAGGTGATGGATCAACAATGACTGTAACAATGGGCTTAAGATGTCAGATATGGAGATCATGAGAATGATGCTGGATAGGTCATGGCTTAGGTCTGCTGTTCAAAACATCACTGTGAGTTGTAGTTAAATTGATGACACCTAACAACTATAGTCTTCATTATGTGAAACAGTCCTGAGTATAGTAGGCTATGAAACAACCCCTTGGGCAATGTTTAATAAAGTGATATAGTCATCACCATAGATGTGAGCATCAATATATTTTTTGGGTTTGTTTTTTTTTTTTGCATCAATATATTTTTTTAGAAAGTAGTGATATTACTAGACTAAAGAATTATATAATCTTATTACTAAAGAGATTATTAAATAGCTTTATAAAGAATTCTATAATCTCTTTATAAAGAGATTATAAAATAGGTTCATTAAAATGGGTTTGCTAAATTCAGAGAATGAATTAACATATAGCTGGAAATAAGACAACAGGAAATTAATTGATTTAGGGGCCTTTTAGTTCTTCATTTGATCTGTTAAAGTTAAGATAGTAGTAGTAGTAGTTGTTGTTGTTGTTCTGTCCCATCAAGTCACTTATGACTCATAGCAATCCTATGTACAACAGCTCTGAACCCTGCTCTATCTTGAGCCAACCTCATTGTCTCTGACACACCTACCCCCAGTACCCCAGCCACTGAGTCAATCCATCTCTTGCAATGTTTCCTTTCTTGTATTGTCCCTCTACCCTTCCAAGCATGATGTCTTTCTCCAAGGTCTGGTCTTTAACTTAAATTCTCATTCTTTGGCAATATAGTGTTTACTGTTTGAGGGCATGGCTTTAACAGTGATGAAAGATAGTAGCACGTTCTTTTAAAATCCAAGGGAAAACACTAGTAAACAAAGCAGAATGGGAAAATTAAATGATGTATTCATCACACTAGCCTTATCTTCTTACAGATTATGAAAAAGAAGAATTTAGACTGAAGATACAGATAATGATTAAGTGTTTATGAACTGGGAAAATTCAAACGAAGAAAAGAAGAGAAGCTTTGATATTTTCCCTACCATGATTTACCTTAAGACTTGTCTCTTTTAAGATATTTGAGAACCTCCAGCCTTTAAAAGGGAGCCCTGGTGGCCTAGTGGCAAGAAGCTGTGCTGCAATCCCGAACGTACAAGGTTTGAATCCACCAGCTTCTCCGCAGGAGAAAGATGGGCAATCTCCTCTTCTGAAAATCCCCCACGGGCTCAGATATGTGTCAGTTAGAATTTGACAATACACAACAATAGCATTTAATAATCTAATATAGTAAATGGAAAATAACAAAACTTTAACAGTTCACCATTTATGTCTTCCCGGTGGTTATAGTTATCTTTTCACATAACACAGAAAAATAAAATTACTCACCGACAGAGATGCAATTAAAGTTTATCCCCACCATTAAACTACTCGTAAGCAATAAGGCTGTTCCCTTCTGCTGACCTGCTTAAAAAGATTTAAATTGTGTCTAGTTTAAATGTTACTTAGTCAATGAAAATTATGTGTTGGGGAGTACTACAGATTGCAAGTTATGTCTGCATTAAATTGCCATGAAATACCAATAAAGACTTGTGCGTTTGCATTCCAGCCTAAAATGTGTTGGTTTTTCGCCAGCAATGCAGGCTCAATTTTGTACAAAGGAGGTCTCATTAAGGGACATTAGCATTACTCCGCATTTTCCCACCTATGTGAGAAAGCATATTAACCTATCCCTAATAGTGCTTCAATGAAAGCATTAATCCATTTAAACACATTTGTCCGTATGTAACAGTATTCAGTACATTTGCTGTACGGCCAAAAATTTATTTTCCCTTTACTACCGCCCTGATGTTTATTTTCTTTATTTCCTTTGACTTTTTAAATCACAGCTTCATTTCACAATTGCCAGCAAAAACACATATAGGCATACCCTAGTGAACGTGCACACATTTTGTCCCCAAGTTCTGTGAAAATCCCAAGAACATTCAATCAAGACATAAGTTATTATTATTAGAGAAGATCTAAGAAACTTTTTCTCACTAAATTTTAATCCTGTTGATTTAAACACATACATTTAATCATCATACAAGACATGTAGCACCTAAATAAAACTGCACACAATAACCACAAAAATAAAATATAAGCTTGTGATAATATTTTTGTTCAATTATGAGGAAAAATGTTTGGCAATGATAAAATTTAATATAAAGACAATACAAAGATCAATGTAAGACTAGACAACTAAGAAGTCATTTAATAAATGTCCAGGTTAATATAGTATTATTCCAATAAATAAAACCTCACATTTATTACCATCAAGTTGGAATCAATATTTTTCTCCAAAATAAGATTTTAGACAAAGACATGTAGATATTTGTGTCTATGTGAGTCTTAATCAAATTCATATATATATATGTATATATATATATATATAGAGAGAGAGAGAGAGAGAGAGAGTTGTGTTATAGTTGTGTTTTATATATTATATATATAGCTGTGTTTTATATATATAGTTGTGTTATAGTTGTGTTTTTTTAGAGAGAGAGAGTTGTGTTATATATATATATAGTTGTGTCATATATATAGTTGTTTTATATATAGATATATAGAGAGTTGTGTTTTATATATAGAGTTGTGAGATATATATAGATAGGCTCTATGAGGAGAAAATGTGGCATCAGGATTGGAAGTAGACTCATCAACAATCTGCATTATGCAACTGACACAACCCTGCTTGCTGAAACTGAGGAGGACCTGAAGCACTTGCTGTAGAAGGTCAAGGACTGAAGAAGCCTTCAAATTGGATTGAAGATCAACTTCAAGAAAACTAAGATTCTCATCACTAGGCTGATTGGCAGTGATGGTGAAAAGATTGACATTGTCAACAACTTCAGTTTGCTTGGCTCTACAGTCAACACTCTTGGGACCATTAGTCAGGAAATTAAAAGATTAATTGCATTGGGAAAGTCTGCTGTCAGAGACCTCTCCAAAGTACTGAAGAGCAATGATGTCAGCCTGGAGACTAAGGTGTGCCTGATACAGGCCATGGTCTTTGTAATTACTTGTTATGCATCAAAGCTGGACAATGACTGGGGATGATAGAAGAATTGATGCCTTTGAGCTGTAGTTGTAGAGAAGAGTATTGAATAGACCATGGACTGCTAGGAGAACAAACAGGCTTGTCCTTTTGTGTGTGTGTGTGTGTGTGTATAATGTGTAATGTCCACTAGATTCTCCCAGTGTTTCACAAATCCTTTTTCAATTTTATATACTTCAGTGTACCATTGACACTGTTGATGGGCACCTGGTTTGGAGAGAAGGAGAGAAGCAGCACAAAAATAGATAATAAATACATATTAAGATGGATGAATGGAAAGACAATATCAGCTAAGTAAAGAAGATCAGACATTGTGGGTGTCATAATTAATATTATAAAATCAAATATGTATTAATTATTGAAAAGCCTGTGTACTTTGTTAAAATTCATTCAAATTACAATTTTTTTAAGTTTTAAAAAGAATGTAACATATTGTGAGGGTTTAATCAGTCACAAGGATCAATGCTAATATTTTACTGTTTACCCAGAGCCATTACCCTATTCATCTGCTTAGCACTCTGACACAATATAAGCAATGAATTTTCTGTGGTGCAGCATGTCAAGATGATATCTAAACTTCTGGGTCACATCCTATCTATGAGACATTCTTTGCTGCCACAAAAATATTTTTCTTTTGGTTCGGTCTCATATCAGCAGTGACACCCAGTGGATGGAAACTTCTCAAACAAACTAGCTCTGGGTTCTTTGCCCCCAGCCCCCATCTCTTCTCTTCAGGGAAATATTTTTCTAAGTGCTTTGTTTCTCTGACCTTCTTACAGCTCTCCACAGGAAGAGAATTTATCAGATTGCCTAATGCCAGCCAGCTTTTCTTTAAAATTTACTCAAATTAGAAAGGCCCAGCCATTTCCTTTACACTCAAGACATTTAAGCCTATCAAAATATGTTCAGCTAATCTGATATTGGGTTTCTAAAAATAAAATCAGACACACAAGCATAGGATAAAAGAGGAGAAAGGTGTTCAATTAATTTCCTACCTTTTGCACTTGAAAAATGTAATTGCCAGCAGAAATCATGGATCTATCATTTATTCATAGCCAGTCATTCAGAACACATTAAACTCAATTGTGAGGAAAAAAGTAAAATAAACTGCAGGCTAAAATCTACACCATTCTAAATGATGGTTATCAGTAAAAATACATCCACTCCTGATAATTTAATGATTTTAGTAAGAGCAACTAGTTGAGCTGATTTGACAAGTAAAATTAATGACCTTGAAGGAGACTTATATAGAAGTCTGAAAAGATGATGGGGCAATATAGAGTCTACCATGGAAGAGCATCTCCTAGCTGTAACGTCCATTGGCTATGCAAGGTCTCAATAAGGTAAACAATGCATTAATGAAAATGAAAAGAATATATATGTTCTTCAGACCCTTCACTGCAAATGCCAGTGTGTTTTCCAAACCACCAACCACTAAGGGAACACTGTATTTTTCCTTCAGTAGGGATCTCTGGCAGCTTTTGCAATGCAATATCAAAGACACTCAAGTTCAATTCCACCAGCTGCTCCATGGGAGAATGATGAAAAGTCACTCAAGGGTCAGTTATGGCTGAGCTCTGACTAGATGGCACCCAACAGAAAAAGAATCATGTAAGCCGGGCCTCCTGGTGAAGTTCAAAGTAGAAGGAAAGAAGCCATTCTGGCATGAATCACAGGGCTCACCTGGCCATGTACAAACCATGGAGGAGCACATCCCTCCTGCTCCTTGCACGCCTGCCCTTGGCCTTGTTTCAGCCCTCTCCAGAGTTTCTTCTATGTGATCTCAGTTGCTCCTGGAGACCTGTCTGCACGTTCTTACTCCACTCAGAACATGCCTGGTTGCTTTACTTGGGAGGGTGCTTATCATGGCCCCTGTAGAACCACAAAGCCTGTGCCAGACTACACAGGTTCTGTAATCATGTGCCCACACGAAATATATACTTTTACTTGAGGAAGGAAAATGTTCTTAAAAAATACTGCCACAAAAACATTATCTGGGATAACCAGAGTTCAGTCTTTTCCAAAAAATGTCTGAAAGCCAGGCTAAACACACTTCTTCTTAAGAATCAAATGCACTGATTTTTTCTTTCTATTTTTATCAATTTTTTTTCCATTTGAGTGAAAGTTTACAATGCATATTGGTGTTTCACTCAATTATTCATACACATTTCGTTTCATAATGTTAACTACAATATCCACAATGGAATTATGTTGTTATTATGTGACATCAAGTTGACCATGACTCATAGCAACCCTGAGCACTATAGTTCTGAACCTTGTCCTGAGCCATTCTGTCTCTGAAACATCTACCCCATCACTCCCGTTCCTGAGTCTATCTCATCTAGTGTCTTCCTCTCCTGTTCTGTCCCTCCACCCTTCCAAGCCTGATGTTCTTCTTCAAGCACTAGTCCCTCTTGGCCATGTGTCCAATGTATGTGAGATGGAGCTTCAAAATCCTTGTCCAAGGAGCAACTTGGTTTCACTCTCTCCAGGACAGATCTGTTTGTTCTCTTTGAAATCCATAGTATGTTCAATACTCTTCTTCAGAACACAATTAAATAACACTTTTCATATTCTCTTGATATTCAACGCCATCAATTCCTCTTTGATCTTCTTATATTCATTGTCCATCTTTCAGATGCATAGAAAGCAATTGAAAAGACTGTGGCTTGAATCAGGTCTTTAAACTGAAATCCTAGCTCTTTAGAACTTTAGCGAAGTCTTTGATAGTCCATTTCCCCAGCTTCCTGAAACTAAGGAGGACCTGACGTACTTGGTGCAGAAGGTCAAGGACTGTATTCTTCAATATGGATTGAAGCTCCCCAACAAGAAGACAAAGATTCTCACCACTGGGCCAATTGACTGTACAGGTGGAGAAGAGATTAAGGTTGTTAAAAATTACAGCTTTCTTGGTTTTGCAATCAACACTCTTTGCAACAGCAGTCAAGAAATAAAAAGACAAATTGCACTGGGAAAATCTGATGTCAGGGACCTCTACAGAGTACTGAAGAGCAATTATGACAGTCTATCGTCATGGTCTTCACAATCGCTTGCTATACATCAGAGAGGACAATGACTAAGAATGACAGAAGAAGAATCGATGTCTTTGAGTTGTGGTGCTGGAGAAAAGTCTTGTACATACCATGGCTCATCAAGAAAACAAATAGGTCTGTCTTGGAGAGGGTGAAACCAACTTTCAAGTTTTTGAGACTAGAATTTTGAAGCTCCATCTCACATACTTTGGGCACATGGCCAAGAGTGATCAGTCCTTGGAAAAAGACATCATGCTCGGAAGGGTGGAGGGACAATGCAGGAGAGGAAGATCCTGGACGTGCTAGATTGATACAGTTACTGGGGAAATTAGGAGTAGATATGTCTGAGTCATTGAGACTGGCACAAGATGGGGCAGACTTCATGGCTGTTGTACATATATAGGGTCACTGTGAGTTGCAGGTGGCTCAATAGCATATTACAATAATATGTCATTTAATTTCTTGACTTCTACTACCAAAGGCATTTATTGTGGATCTATTATAATGCTGTGTATCGGTCCAGTGATGAATTTTTTTTTCTTTCTTAATGTTAAAATGTAATATATATTGAAGTCTGCATTGATCTTCACAATATTTGAACTTATGTAGTAAATCTCAAGTCTTCACATTCTGCAGGTGAAGTTCTGTAATCTGCATAATACAGGTTGTTGATAAGTCTTCCTCCAATCCTTGTGTCACATTGATCTTCCTATAGTCCATCTCCTTAAATGATTTGGTCAATATACAGATGTATTAGGTGTGGAGAACAAATATGACCCTGATACACCTCTTTCCTGATTTAAACCACATGGTACTTCCGTGTTCTAATAATGGCTTCTTGGTCTGTGTGTAAGCTGTACATAAGCACAATTAAGTGTTCTGAAATTCCCATTCTTCTCAGTGTTAGCCATAATTTGTTATGATCCCAATAGAATCAAACACAGATAATTCATAAGAGATAATGTAGCTATTTTAAGAAATATATTTGTAATTACACATGCTATGCTCAAAAAATGCTTTAAACCGTTTTCTTAAAAACAAAATTTGTTTTGTTTCTATGAAAGTGGAGCAGGGTATATCAACCTACCTGTGAGTTTATTCACCAAACATTTCTTAATCTCTTACTATGTGCAAGGCAAGGTGATCATTACTGATGATCAAGAACAAAGACCTGCTCTTTTCTATTCACCTCCAAACTGAGCGTGCATGGAAACAGAAAACTTACAACTCTCTCCTCCAATATCATTCACCTTAGTTCATCTCCAAAATGACCATCTGTTTTCCCATCTTACATCATATATTTAGTCTCCAGGGGTTTCTTTAGTATTTGTCTCCTTGTCATTTTGTCTTCTTTCCATGTTTACTTTAGGGGAAGATCCATAGAAGATCCCACTTCTGGAGCCTTGGACATTTCTTGGTGATCTTTGACTCCTTGTAGATGTGTCTTCCCATAAAAACTATCTTACCTGTGTGTGTTTATTCCACTTCCTTTCAAAGACTGCTTTGGAAAGGATAAGATTTAGTCCCATTCTACTCTAGCAACAAACATATTTATAGTGTAGGAAGTGCAATCAAGCTGCTACTTATAGGTAAGGATTTACTCATATACCTTAGGCATGTTGTCAGAGGTAACAATACTTGAAAAAAGACATCATGTTAGAAAAGGTTGTTGTTAGGTGCTGTTGAGTCAACTACAACTTACAGACCCAGTTAACAGCAGATCTGAACTTTGTCCTGTCCTGTGCTATCCTTACACTTCCTGACACACTAGAACCCATGCCAGTAGTCACAGTGTCAATCCCCCTGGTTGAGGGTCCTCCTCCCCTTCACTGACCCTCTGCCTTTCTGAGTATCATGTCCCTCTCCAAGGAATAGCTCCCCCTAGCAATATTCCCAAAATATGCTAGGTAGAACATCATCATCTTTACCTTCACAGAGCACTCTGGCTGCACCCTCTCCAAGACATAGTTGTTTGGGTTTTTTGACAGTCAGTGGGATGTTCAGTACTCTTCTCCCACATGATGGCTCAAAAACATCTATTCTGTCATCCTTATTCATTACCCAACTCTCAGATCATAGCAAATGATTGG
>NW_006399864.1:8780083-8783035 GCF_000299155.1 Elephantulus edwardii
CATGATGTTTTCTATGAGTCTAGTGGTAAGAATATTTGTTTTCTTGACACTGAGATGTAATATATATTGAAGGCTGTTTTGTTGTTATTTTTTTTTCTGCAAGAACTGCTTCAGGTCCTACTCACTTTCAGCAAGCAAGGTTGTTTCATCTCCATAATGCAGGTTGTTCATTCTATTCCATCTGAATTTCAAAATCATCTTTTTGTTGGATTTTTTTATTTAATCACATGATAAATGGAAATTTTACCTTTCTGAAGCACCTTGCTTCTTGATAGAATAGGAAAGAAGACTAAAACATGAAAAACAAATACTTGTAATTACCCTAGATAAGTATTTTAATCACCACTATTAAGAAAGACTTATTTTTAAAGTTTTCTACTCACAGCTGTTTGTTTTCCGGAGTGAAATATAGCATGTATATCTGGCCAATAACTGGACAAAGTAATGATTATCCATAGTACAGTAACACACACATTTAAGCTTTACCATTTCAACTTAGTTACACAGTTTGTTCCATGAAAATTGTTTATCCCCAAGAATGAAACAGCTTCTCTTTAAGTGATTTCTTTGCTAAGTAACAATTCCATTTGTGAGGTCTTGTTATGTAACATGAACAGACATCTATTTAGTACGTCAAATCATCTTGAGAATAGGTTTGAAGCATGGAATACCAATAATCAAAGACTAGATGAATTGTGCGATGATATGGATGAGATCTAGGATGTCATCCATGAAGGAAGAAAAATGTGATAATGACAGAGGAGAAAGAGAAAACCAAAATGGATGCTACAAGACACTTTAAAAATCGCATTATAGCACCAAGATGCCAAAACAAAGGGGAAACATGCTGAAATAAAAGAGCTGCATAGAAGATTTCAAAGGGCAGCTCAAAAACACAAAGCAAAATATTACAATGGAATGTATTAAGATATGGAATTGGAGAATAAAAAGGGAAGAACTTGCTCTGCATTTCTTTAGTTGAGAGAATGGAAAAACAAACTAAAGCCTTGAGTTTCAATATTGAAAGACGCCATGGGCAATATATTAAATGACCCAGAAGACTTCAAAAGAAGATGGAAGGAATACATAGAATTTCTGCACCAAAAAGAACTGACCAAATTTCCAACCACAATCAAATGGATTGAGAAATTATGGTACATTGACATGATGAAATACTATGTGCAGCACACAGGAGCAATGATTTTGTAAATCACTGCCTAATTTGGGAGGGATTGGAAAGCATTATATTAATAACTAGCTCAATCCTATAAGGAAAAATACTGTATAATACTATTATTGTAGAAATAGATAATCAGTAAGACATGTATCAGAATCTAAGGGCAGGAAAGGGGTGAGCAGGGGGTGAGGATGGGGGTGTAATCAAAGAGTTGCACAATTTGATGGAGAGGGAAGGATGGAGTAAGGAAATAGGGAAGATCCAGTGTGAAAAACAATATAAACTTTGTAATTAAACTTTTTTTGTAATTAAACTGTAATTGAACTTTGTAATAAAATAATAATTTTATATTGACAATTTTTTATATCTTTAAAAAAAGAAAAAAGAACTGACTAACTGACACTGAATAATTTCATGAGGTACCATATAAGCAGGACCCAATGGTCCTAAAGGCGGAAGTGAAAGCTGTGTTGAGGGATTGGTAAAAATGGAAGGCCCCAGGAATCAAAGGAATACCAATTGATTTGTTTCAAATAACAGACACAGACCTGGATGTGCTCACCAGTGTATGCCAGGGAATTTGGAGGACAGTTGTCTGGCCAGTGGATTGGAAGAGGTCCGTATTTGTTCCCATTCCCAAGAAAGGTACTGGGAAAGTCAGAGAGTCATCAAAAGAGAGCATGAGCCTAAACAAGATGGTTTGACACAGTGATTACTACACTGGGCTTAAACAAGATAGAGATTGTGGTGATGGCGCAGGATGGCAAAAGTTGTAGATCTGTGGGTCAGAGTAGACCCACTAGCACCTAACAACAACAAGTCTTCTGGCATGACCTTGACCCAGCAAAAGAAAAGTATGCTGTGTATTTTGGATTCAAGATGGGATGTTGAGAAAATGTCTTCCTGACACACACACACACACACACACTCACTCACTCCAGTAAAAAGGAAGTTGGGTTTTTATATTGAGTGAGCAGTGTGTGAACAAAATGAGATGTTCAAGCCATGGGTGAGATTAATTGAATTTAACTGCATGATGGGAAACAATTTTATGAAGATACCCTTATCTAAATGGATATTGTCATTTCTAAATAATGGCTAAGGGTATGGAGATAGGCAATGACCTTTATGAAACTCACATAAGCTCTGACAGCTCTAGGATTAAGCACTCAGGTCCTAGCCAGCGAGTCAGTTCGAACTCCTTAAGCAGCTCCACATAAGACCGAGCAGGTGATCTGCTCCAGCAAAGATTACATTATAGAACACTGGGGTTTTCAACTCCACCACATCACAGCTCTATGAGCCAGCAACAACTCAGTCAAAACCAGTGAAACTCAAGAACTTGTGAAATGAACTTAAACCAATTGATGTGCAGTTAGACCAACTCATAAGAGACCCCACACACAAACCCGTCAACTGGTTTCTGAGGCTGTAAATTGCAAAATGAGAGATTGCCCATCTTTCTCCTGTGGAGTTCCTGGGGGTTCAGCCAGCCAGAGATCATGGTCTTTGGGTTAGCAGAGCAACTTTATTGGTCCCCAGAGGTCCCTCCCTATGAACTGTTGTTAAGTGTCATTGAGTCAGAACCAACTCAAAGCTGAGCCTGTTGTTGTTGTTGTTATGTGCCGTCGAGTTGCTTGCGACTCATAGCGACCCTATGTACAACAGCCCTAAACTCCGCTCTGTCCTGTGCCAATCACACTGTCTCTGACATTCCCATCCTGATTATCCCAGTCACTGAATCAATCCACCTCACAGAGGGCCTTCCCCTCCTG
>NW_006399864.1:8783510-8785122 GCF_000299155.1 Elephantulus edwardii
CATCCATCCTGATGCTGCCAATTGGTCCAGTGGTGAGAATCTTTGTCTTCTTGACATTGAGCCTCAATCCATATTGGAGGCTGCAGTCCTTGACCCCTCTGCAGCAGGTGCTTCAGGTCCTCTTCAGTTTCAGCAAGCAGGGTTGTGTCATCTGCATAGTGGATTTTCAGAGGCTGTAAATCACATGGGAGGAGCTTGCACATATTTATCCCTCAAAGCAGCTGATGGATTTGAACTGTGTGCCTTTGTGTTACTAGTGCAGCTCCTTATCACCAGTGCTCCCTTCCTGTGAACTAGACCACTTCAACTGTGAACAGTAAGAATACACACACTCCACCACTACACGCACACATTGCAAAGAGTTATTTAGCAAAGCTCTTAGGAACGACCAAAAGAGTGACTTAGACAATTTCTCCTTTATTTCATTGAAAACATGCACTATCTATTTTGCAGAGTATCTGCAAAATCCAGTTAATCCGTGAGAGACATGAGTTCCCACAGACTAGCTGTATGAAAGTGTGCATTGTATT
Organism: Elephantulus edwardii; assembly: GCF_000299155.1. Taxonomy (NCBI): domain Eukaryota; kingdom Metazoa; phylum Chordata; class Mammalia; order Macroscelidea; family Macroscelididae; genus Elephantulus; species Elephantulus edwardii. Next base: position 8,784,041 of record NW_006399864.1, read on the forward strand.
GACCGAAGGCAGAGGTCTGATCCCAGTCTTACCCTGATGATGGACTCTCCCCAGTAGTGCTATAGCAATAAAGGCTCTGCTTCATGATGAATCACCCCTGTGACTGGCTATTTCCTATTCCTCTGCATTCATAAGCCTCGAATATCCTAGGTTAGCCCAGTCTATGTAATCGCTCAGGGGACCAACTCGTCCACAGTGCAGTTAAAAGTTTCTTACCTCCAACTTGAATCTGCATTTAGTGTAACTCTCTATGTCAAATTAGCTATCTACACAGCAGAAATGGATAGATTTCACCAATTTGAAGCCTCCTTTTTTTAGTCTTTTATTTACATAGATGTGGCTTAAATTAATTTTGTCATAATAGAAGGCAACGTTACTAACTCCAAAAATAAAATAAAATGTTATCCTGCTTTACCTTCTATTGTGGTTGTTGTTGTTATGTGCCATCAAGTCACTTGAGACTCATAGCAACCCTATGTACAACAGCTCTGAACCCGGCTCTATCCTGAGTCAACCTCATTGTCTCTGGCACATACACCCCCATTACCTCAGACACTGAGTCAATCCATCTTATCCAGGGTTTTCCTCTCTTGCACTCTCTCTCCACCCACCCATGCATGATGTCTCTCTCCAAGGACTGACCCCTCCTTGCCACATGACCAAAGTATGTCAGATGAAGCTTCAGAATCCTTGTCTCTAAGGAGCAGCCTGGTTTCACCCTCTCTAGGACAAACCTCTTTGTTCTCCTAGCAGTCCATAGTATATTCAATACTCTTATCCAGCACCACAGCTCAAAGACATCAATTCTTCTGTCCTCTCTTGTCATTGGCCAGCTCTCTGATGCAGGAGAGCCAAGCAAACTGAGCCAAACTGAAGCTGATACCTTCTACTACCAAAGATTTATTGTCAAAGTGGAAATAAGATCCATCTAATGTGGGCATCAGATATATTTGTATGCTTGAGATAGGAGAATGCTCTTTATATATGTTCTTGTTATTGTTGTTATGTGCCATCGAGTCGTTTCCGACTCATAGCGACCCTATGCACAACAGCTCTAAACCCTGCTCTATCCTGCGCCAACC
>NW_006399864.1:8787767-8811895 GCF_000299155.1 Elephantulus edwardii
AAAACATGGGCTTGGTGACAGGAATGAGGCTGGAGATAGAATGATTGAATTTTGTAAAATCAATGACTTATTCATTGCAAATACATTTTATAAGAGACATAAATGCAGGTTATACACATGGACTTCGCCTGATGGTATGCATAGGAATCAGATCGACTACATCTGTGGAAGGAACCGCTGGAGAAGCTTTATATATACTCTTCTTAAAATATTTATACTAAGTTATTGCTTCTGTTTAGTAAAAAGACAGAGGTTTTTAAGAAATTATATGCAGTTTAAATAAGTTGTTTTGGCCACAGGGAAAATTCTATCCTCACTTGGGTAGGTGTTAATCAGAGTGAGTTTGTGAATCAATTCACTCCTTATATTTACCTTGCTTTAGTTAAAATATTGCCTCTCTTCTTCAATAGCACTGATATACATAGATAGCACAATAGAAAAAGATAAAACACACTGCTGATGCCAATTTCCAGAATTGAATAAGTAAAAAGAAAGCCTAATATGAAAATAGATTTTTTTTCCCCCTTACTCTCTTCAAAGTACTGAGATAGGAGGGAAGAGAAATCATTATCCTTTCCAATGACAAAATTATTTCCTTTCCTTTTGCACACCACTTAAGCTTGTGTAAATCTGGGCACTGGTCACAGTCCCTGGAAAAGAGAAATGGTGGTTGTGGAGGCAGCTTTTGGAGATCAATTGCTTTCACATATTTCATCAGTCCCTATGTCAAACCTGCCTCGTCCGAGACTAGTATTAAAAAATAATAATAATGAAAATAGTTTCCATTAGTTCCTTGGAAATTCGAGAATTTACTCAAAGATGCCAGGGTAGGATCCTATGCTGAATAGAAAATTAAGTAGATCTTAATATATTATCTTGGTAATTTGAGATATATATATTTTAAAAAGCCTTTTCCAAGATCACCAATTAACTAAAGCTGTAATATTTTAAATACTCCTTCACTTTATGAATTGTTTAGTCTCCATTCCTTTTTGAGACCTTAGCTAAGTGAACCCATGGGGTAGGTAGGATTTGTACTTCTATTTCTATAAATGTGACTGTTGTTCTTGGCTAATATTATCCAAAAAGTGGCTGAGAAAGAGATAGAATTCATCTTTGCAGTTTGCATATATGGAAGGCTGTGGTCACTAGTGGGGAAAAAAAGAAGTCTTCAGTCCCTTCTTAACAGTTCCTATTGCTACATCTCCTAATTAACCCACATCTTAGTGGCTCAAAACAATCATTTATTGTGTTAGCAAAGTCTGCAGGGCAAGAATTTTAAAAGGAAACCATGGCAATGGCTTCCTCTGATCTGTAATATCAAAGGGTGCAATGAGTGTGCTCCGAGGCGGGGCATAATTTAAAGGCTGAGCACTGGAATCTTCTGAAGATTTGTTTGTTAGCTTCCTTACGTTATCGCACCTGCATGCAGAGAGTTGAACTGTCATCAGGAGCATGGATATGTGGTTTCTCATTTTTCTTTATGTCTCTCACATCATGGTGGCCTCAGGGGAGTTGGAAGTCTTGCTGTGCAAGGCAGGTTTCCTTTTGCAACTGTTTCAGACAGCAAGGGAAAGACCTTTACAACTTAATTGCCAAAGTCACCTAGTGTCTGTGGAAGTAGTCAAAACCCTTCCAATATTCATTTAAATATGGATATGATCTAAAGATGGTAGTAAATACCAGAGGCATTATCTCTATCTATAATCTTTTGTTTGTTTTGTTTTGGTTTGGTTTGGTTTTTGTTTTTTTTTTTAAATTTATTAATTTTAATGAACATTTACAGAGATTTTGGATTTCCATTCATTCATTGTTGCATTTTTCTCCCTGCCCACCCTTCTCCTCCATTTCTTTCTTCTCTTTGAAAAGGAAAAGAAAATTTTTTTTCATTGGTATACAATTTCTCCTCCCCCCCTCCAGAGTACACTCCACTATGCAGCCTTAATTCTGGACTCTTCTCCTGACCATAATACCCAATCATATATAGCTTTTAAACTGTTCTCTTCCTCATCTGTTTCAATGCAGTATACATAATTTATCCAATTTTTCTCAGTCTTACCCCAACCCTGATGTCAGTCCCAGTCTGCAACAGTGGCACTATGCAGTATCTGTCCTTTTGTGACTGAGATACTTCACTCAGCATAATGTCCTCCAGGGTCACCCATTTTGTATATTTCATGAGCTCCTTCTTTTTCAATGCAGCCTAGTATTCCATTGTGTGAATATACCACAGCTTCTCTATCCATTCATTTGTTGGTGGGCACTTAGGTTGTTTCCAACTCTTTGCTATCATTAACAATTCCACAATAAACATGGGTGTGCATGTATCTTCTTGGGTGGCAGTTATGGTTTCTTTAGAGTATATTCCCAGTACTGGGATTAAAGGGTTAAATGGTATCTCTATTTGCAACTTTTTGAGAAAGTGGTTTCCATAGTGGTTGCATCATTTTACACTCCCACCAACAGTAAATAAGGGCTCCAGTATCTCCACAATCTCTCCAGCATTTGTTGTTTGCTGTTTTGTTAAATTTTGCTATTCTAACTGGAGTGAGAGGATATCTCATAATTGTTTTGATTTGCATCTCTCTTAGAGCTAGTGATTTTGAACATTTCTTCATGTGTTTATTCACTATCTAAATGTCTTCTTTGGTGAAGTATCTGTTCATATCCTGTGCCCATTTTTCAATTGGGTTGTTTAGCTTTATCTTGTTGTGGTCCTCAAGTATTTTATAAATTCTAGATATAAGTCCATTTTCAGATATGTCATTACCAAATATTTTGTCCCAATCTTTGGCTTCCCTTTTTATCCTGTTGGAGAAGGTTTTGGATATGCAAAGGGACTTTATTATTAGAAGATCCCATTCATCTGTTTTATCCTCTCCTGGTTGTAGGTTTTTCAAGATGCTTGGAAGGCTGTTTATGTTGTGGATTAGGACTTCATGAGTTCTTCTAAGCTTTATCGCTAATGAAGTTTATAGTCCTTGGTTTTAGTCCTAGGTCCTTGACACACTTTGAGTTGTTTTTTTGTATATGGAGTGAGGTATGGATCTTGCTTCAGTCTTTTACAGATAGTTATCCAATTTTGCTGACACCATTTGTTAAAAAAAACTGTCATTTCCCCATTATAGGCCAATACTCTTATGAGCATAGGTGCAAAAATCATGAATAAAATCCTGGCCATTATAATCCAATGATACATTAAAAAAAAATCACCATGACCAAGTGAGATTCAGAACAGGTATGCAAGGATGGTTCAAGATAAGAAAAACAATCAATTTAATTAATCATATAAACACAGCAAAGAACAAGAACCACATGATCCTATCAATTGATACAGAAAAGGCCTTTGACAAAATCCAATACCATTTCCTGATTAAAACACTCAACAAAATAAGATTAGAGGGGAATTTCTTCAACATAGTAAAAAGTATGCATGCAAACCCAAGAGCCAACATTTTTCTCAATGGAGAGAGATTAAAAGCATTCCCTTTCAACAGGAACTAGGCAAGGATGCCCACTATCCCCTCTCTTATTCAATATTGTATTAGAAGTCTCAGTGATAGCAATAAGACAAGAGAAGGAAATAAGAGGTATCCAAATTGGCAAAAAGGAAGTAAAATTATCTCTATATGCAGATGATATCATAGTATACCTAGAAAACTCCTAAAGATTCAGCAAGAAAACTACTGGACACAGTTGACCAGTTCAGGAAAGTGGCAAGATACAAGATCAACATACAAAAATCAGTTGGATTTCTTTACAGTGACAAAAAGAATACAGAGCTGGAACTAAGAAAAATAATACCCTTCACAATAGCTAATCACAAGATTAAATACTTGGGAGTAAATCTGACCAGAAGCACAAAGGATGTATTCAAAGAAAATTCAAACACATCACTACAAGAAACAAAAACAGCCTGGAGAAATGGAAGAATTTAACTTGCTCATGGATAAGAATACTCAATATTGTGAAAATGACAAGCCTACCAAAGGCAATCTACAAATTCAATGCAATCCCAACACAAATACCAATTCCATTCTTTGAGGAGATGGAAAGGCAATCTCCAATTTCATCTAGAATGGAAAGAGGCCCCGAACAAGCAAAGCACTCTTTAAAAAGAGAAACAAGGCAGGATGTATCTCACACCCTGATATCAAATGCTACTACCCTGCTGTGTTGGTCATGACAGCTTGGTACTAGTGCAATGACAGACAGATCAATGGAATAGAATTGAGAATCCAGAAATCAGCCCATCATCCTATGGTCAAATGATTTTTGAAAAGGAGATGAAATAACAATCAACACTCTTAATACAAGCAGTCAGGAAATAAAAAGATATATTGAACTGGGAAAATCTGCTATCATGGACCTTTCCAGAGTAGTGAAAAGCAACATCAGTCTAGAGACAAAGGTGTGCTTAATCCAGGCCATGGTCTTCTCAATTACTTATTATGATTCAGAGAGCTGGATAATGATTAAGGATGACAGAAAAAGAATAGATGCCTTCAAGTTGTGCTACTTGAGAAGAGTCTTGAACACACCATGGACTGACAAGAAAACAAATAGATCTGTCTCAAGTCTCTTCTTGGAGGCTAGGAATTTGAAGCCCTGCTTCACTTACTTTGGACTCGTGGCCAGGAGAGATCAGTTCTTGGATAAAGACATTATGCTCTGAAGGGTGGACGGACAGCACAGGAGAGGAAAACCCCAGATGAGATTAATTGATACAGTAACTGGGACAGCAGGGGTTGGTGTGTCAGAATTAATGAGACTGGCTCTGGACAGAGAAGGGTTCAGAGCTGCTGTACATAGGGTCACTACACATTACAGGTAACTCAATGGCACAAAACAACAATAATATACTAGATAGGTTTGGGATCAGGAGTGGCATGCCTCTGGAAACTCTATGAACTTTGATAAATGTCAATATATGTAGAGAAGCTTCAGGTCTTTTGTTCATAGGGTTGCTATGAGTCGTGCTCGACTCGACGGCAGTCAACAACAACTACACCTGGCAGTTGAGTAAAAATTGTTTGGTTTTTGTTTTGTTTTGTTTTTCAATCTTTAATCTTTCTTGAGAAACTTAATTTCTTTTCTGGAAACCAAAAGTGGAATAGCTAGGTTAAGAGCCAAACATCTTCAAAATATTCTCAAGACTCTATTGTTATTGCTCCATGTATTTTTTCTATTTGGACATTCCAGTCAAGATTAGTTACCTGATCAAAAAACATTTTAAAGGGGGGTAAAGTATATAAATGTCTATTATTATTAGTGCATACCTATTCAGTATTATAATAATGTTCATACAAGTGACAAAGTCAAACATGGGAAAGCCATAATGAGGCTTACTTGATTTCCTGTGTGACTGAATCTAGAAGGAGATAACATTCCACTCGCAAAAGGTATCCAAATGCTGGAGGCCCCATCATTTCTTAGGGCTCTGTGAACCCCATGGCATATGGTGATTAGGTTTCAGAGATATATTTCTTTCCCCAAAATGCCAAGCTGATAAACATCTGAAATTTCAACACAGCTGTTCTGAGTGTTTCCTTATTGCTGTAATCACATTGAGAAATCAAAATTGAAGTAAAATATTTGGAACACATTTTCTCTCCCATTTAGTAGTCTGTTTTGAGAGTCTAAGTGAGGGACGAGTCTGAGGGATAGGAATAGTGTGTTCATTTTAAATTTTGTGTTTTTTGTATGTTTTAATGGGGGGGGGTTCCTGATATTTGCCTTTAATTTGACTTGGAGTCTGATCATTGGCATCTTTTAATGTATATCATAGAAGGGGATTTATTTTGAAACTCAAACTAGTTTTGCCCACTCCAAGAAAGCAAGTATCCAGGGTATTTAGACCCAAATCACTTTCATCTCCTTTTAAAGCATATTTCAGAACAGTTCAGCAGCATTTCTGCTATGAAATAATTTAAAGGATGAAAAAGGCAAGATTTAGAGATGCAAATAGCTTCTTGGAAAGTTTCAACTAGACTAACACAGTCTTTGATTCTTTTCTCTGTACTCTTTTACTGTATCTCTGGGACCTATAATGGTCTCACACTACTAGTACTTGAAAAATTCTTATGTTGAAGAAGCATCAGTTTTACCACCAAAACAGAGCATTTTATTGATCAGATGGTAGGTATAAGAACTTCTTGTACTTTATCCTACCTACATAAGAACAAAAATCCAAAAGCTGAGTGAAGTGGGAATGTGGTGCTGTACTTCATAATATACTAAAGCAATCAGATGATATATATGAACACATTTTTCAGATAAATGTTGTTAAGTACCATAAAGTGGGAACTGAATTTGCTGGATTATCAGATGATTTTTTTGCTCAGGTTGATCCACCAGGCCACCAGAGCTCCCTTTGTAGATAAATAGAGGCTCTAAAGATAAAAATCCATTCAACATGCAAGACCTAGAATGACAGATACATTTTAAATAAGGGTTTCCTAGTGCCATCCACTTCCTAAATAACATACCTCTAAAACTCTATGAGCTTTGATAAATGACAGTAGTTATAGAAAAGCTTCAGGTCTTTTATCCATCGGATCACTGTGAGTCATGGTCAACTCGATGGCAATCAACAATAACAATTGAGAGCTACAATAGGGAACATTCATACGACAGGTAGACTGAGTGATAAATCAGCATATGTGTATTCATCTATTCGGTATAAAATGAGAGAGTAACAAGTGAGATTTAGAATAGATTAATTAAGTGAGCTGAGATCTGAAGAATAAATAAGAAATAATGTTCTGAGTACTGGGAGAAAATATGTACATTTGTGAGCCCAAAAGAGTTTGGTGCATTTAATAAACTCAAGGAAGACCAGGTAGGGGAGAATGGGCATATAAGATTCATTATGAGTCATAAGTGACAGGGTCACTTTTACTTACTTCATTGCTTGCATAACTAGCTGTACTAAAGTTCAGGTTTAAAGAACAATTTGCAGTACTTCACAGAAGTGTCCAGGGCACTTGGAACTCAGGATCAACTGCCTCCCTTAACATGGCTCAACTCTCCCAGCCTCTCAGTCATGACTGAAAGTACATGTACTTTCATGATTTGAAATAAACACTGGGAGAACGAGAGGTGATCTCCCTCCTAGACACTAAAATGTTTATGATTATAGATTAATTTACTATTATAATTATGGTAAAGTTAAATATCAAATCAACACATATGATACATTCTTTTTTAACTTTATAGTATCTTTACATGTCATAAATCTGGCATTTTTATAGGTTTTTCTCTTTTCTGGACTCAAAATACTTAATAATCATTTCTTTCCCTCCTAGACACCTCAGTATCTAAATGCTTTTGGGCTTTACAGATAAGATAGGTGAAAACACTGAGAGCTGACAGAAGATTTAAAGCTGAGCACACATTTGAATTGTGGTTGTGAAACTAAATCATCACAATCTCTGAATACATAGCATCAGGCTACCCACTGTTTCTCGTGAGGAAACTTTATTTAACTCATAGGAAATATCTTCAAGTCATAACAATGACATTGTTGCTCACTCTCATGCTTTATATTGTGAATTGGACAATAACTCTTTGATAAATATCATTATTTAAGAAATCTTTGGACAATGACTAAGGAGGATAGAAGGAGAATTGATGCCTTTGAGCTGTGGTGCTGGAGAAGAGTATTGAGAATACCATGGACTGCTAGGAAAACAAACAGATTTGTCCTGGAAAGGGTTAAACCGGGTGGCTCCTTGGAGGCAAGGATTCTGAGGCTCCGTCTAACATACTTTGGACATGTTTTGAGGAGAGACCGGTCCTTGGAGAGGGACATCATGCTTGGGAGGGTGGAGGGACAGCGCAGGAGAGGAAGGCCCTCTATGAGGTGGATTGATTCAGTGACTGGGATAATTGGGATGGGAGTGTCAGAGACGGTGCGATTGGCACAGGACGGAGCGGAGTTTAGGGCTGTTGTACCTAGGGTCGCTATGAGTCACAAGCGACTCGACGGCACATAACAACAACAACAAGAAATCTTTGATCTAACATGTTAGGCCATTATTTCAAGGACTTGAAGCACTTGCAGAAAATCAAGTACTACAACCTTCAATATGGATTGCATGTCAATGTCAAGAAGACAAAGATTCTTACCACTGGACCAATAGGCAACATCATAATTAATGGAGAAAAGATTGAAGCTGTCAACAACTTCATCTTATTTGGATCCACGTATAACTCCCTTGGTACCAGCAGCCAAGAAATAAGGAAATGTATTGCACTTGAAAAATCTGCAGTTAGGGACCTCTTCAAATTATTAAGAAGTAATGATGTAAATTTGTTAACTAAGGTGCATTTGTTTTGGGCCATGTTCTTTCCAAGCACTTTGTAGCATCTGAGATCTGAACAATCAATAGACGTGACTGAAGAAGAATTGATGCCTTTGAGCTGTGGTGTTGGAGAAGAGCACTGAACATCCCACGCACTACCAAAAGAACAAACAGATATGTCTTTGAAAAGGTACAGCTGGAGTGCTCTTTGGAGGCATGAAGATGAGGCTTCACCACATATACTTTGCTTATATTACTGGGGGGGGGGGCTATTCCTTAGAAAAGAACAAGATGCTGGGAAGGGTGGAGAGTCAGTAAAGGACAGGATGACCCTCCACCAGGTGGATTGGCATGGTTACTGCTGCAATGGGCTCTTGTGTGTCAGGAAGTGTGAGGCTGGCACAGGATAGAACAGGGTTCAGATCTTTTTGTTCATAAGGTTGCTATGAGTCATACTCGACTCAACAGCACCTAACAATAACAACAATATGTATAAAAGGTGGTAATCCCGTCATAGCTTGCTGGCTTTCCTTATGACCTACGAAAGATCCCTGTGCTTAGGGTCACATGTGTCACCATAAATCTTCAGATGGGATGAGAGAGTGGCCTTCTTTCTTGGTGTCTTAATTCAAAATGTATCCTACAGCAGCTGTTAGGCTATTAGCATTTGTTAATTTTCCCAGGAGCTGCTTGGCCATTTACCTAAGCATTTGAATTCTATAAGACCTGGCTAAATCCACTTTGTCATCTGCTCTTGGAATGAAGGGGCCAGATCCTACTTTAACAGCACAAGAACTGTGCATGAAAACTATCCTTCTGTGACAACAGCTTTAGGGAGTGACCCCATGGCCATGGGAGCCTGATATCCTCCATAGGATGTTATCAAATGTAAGAGATCATTAATGGTTAGTTAAGGATAAAGGGATAGAAAGATACGCTTATTGTTATGTGCCATAAAGTCGCCAACTCGTACTGATCCTCTGAACCCTGCCCTATCCTGAACCAGTCGCACTGACTTCGACTCCCATGATCCTAGTAACTGTGTCAATCTTTCTCATCCCTGGTCTAGCTGCTACTTTTCACCAAAACAAAAATTTCTTCAAGGAAAGAAAAATGGGATCTTCCTCATTTTGTTCTTTCTTTCACTCAATAAACTGCAATGTAAGACACAGCTTAGACAGAACACTAAATAAGTTTGTATGGAATTGAATAGTAAAACCTTTCCTAGTGACATATTATTAGTGCAGGGCTGCTAAAAGCCAAGAGAACTCTGATGTTGTCGTCTTTTCATGTGATGCTATGTTACTTTACTATATTATGTCATATTATTTGTATTATTATTGTTTCCATTCCTCATTAACTTTGAAAATGCCTCTATAATAATACGGAGAATGGGCAACTTTAGCATATGTTTATATCCATGTGTGATAGATAAGAAAAGGATATAAACACAGACATTTCTAGCAGCAAGTAAGAGCACTGTTTGCGGAAGGAAATAAGAATAAGATCTAGGGAGGGCAGTAACAAATGTCTGTGCATCGAATGCAGCATTTGCATAGAAGGAAGACTCATTTTTCATCAGGATTCTAGAACAGGGAGTGAGGGAGGGAGAGAAGAGAGGGAGGGATGACGGTAGTTGCTGTGCAGGATATTAATGCTTTAATGATGCTGATCCCTGTGAGACGAGCTGCTAGAGCCTCTTCTGGCCACTTTCTAGGGGGCTTCACACTCCACATAGGACATAGTTTTGGCTTCAAAGAAAAATAAAGGGCTGCATCCACATAGAGAAATAGTATCTCAAGCTCCAATGGTATCTGTTAGACTTAGTGCCTATATGTTGTTGTTGTTGTTGTTGTTATGTGCCGTGGAGTCGTTTGTGACTCATATCAACCCTATGTACAACAGCCCTAAACCCTGCTCTATCCTGCGCCAATCACACTGCCTCTAACACACCCATTCCGATTACCCCAGTCACTGAATCAATCCACCTCATAGAGGGTCTTCCCCTCCTGCTCTGTCCCTCTACCTTACCAAGCATGATGTCCCTCTCCAAGGACCTGTCTCTCCTTACAACATGTCCAAAGTATGTCAGACGAAGCCCCAGAATCCTTGCCTCCAAGGAGTAGCCTGGTTTAACCCTCTCTAGGATGATTCTGTTTGTTTTCTTGACAGTCCATGGTACATTCAATACTCTTCTCCAGCACCACAGCTCAAAGGCGTCAATTCTCCTTCTATCCTCCCTAGCCATTGTCCAACGCTGATGCAGAACAAGTGATTGCAAAGACCATGGCCGGCATCAGGTGCACCTATATATTATCTGTAAAATAACAAAAATAATGGTATGCATGTTATGATTCCCTTTCTTTTCATGGTCATCCCTAGGCAGTGTTTTGCTCCCAGATCAGAGCAGGGTAAATGCAAGAGAGGAGTCCTAAGAGTTGCTGATGTGTGAAAATCATGCAAAAATTGAGAAACTGAGAGTTGGAACCAGTTAATCTGATAACTGAGAAGAAAATCCTTGTGTATTATCTGGGTGCTACATGCTGTTGTCATTGTTATATGCCATCGAGTTGTCTGCAATTCACAGTGACCTTATGTACTGTACCAATCTCACGGTTTGTCTGTCCTCCATTACCCCAATCACTGAATCAATCCATCTCATAAAGGGTCTTCTTCTCCTGTGCTGTCCCTCCACCCTCCCAAGTATGATGTCCCTCTCCAAGGACCGCTCCCTCTTTGCAACATGTCTGTGGTCAGAGACATCTCCGTAGTATCGAAGAGCAACAATGTCAGGCTGGAGACTAAGGTGTACCTGATACAGGCCCTGGCCTTTGCAATTACTTGCCATGCATCATTAAGCTGGACAAGGACTAGGGATGATGGAAGGAGAATTGATGCCTTTGAGCTGTGTTGTTGGAGAAGAGTATTGAATAGACCATGGACTGCTAAGAGATCAAAAAGGTTCATCCCAGAGAGGGTGAAACCAAGCTGCTCCTTGGAGGCAAGGATTCAGAAGCTTCGTTTGACATACTTTGGACATGTTGGTGCTGCATGTAGCCAGTATTTTCCCTGCTCTCAAACACTCATTGGCTTCAAGGCAAAACTTACTCATAGCTGAACTTCCAGCAGGTTTGCTGAGGCTTTAAATGTCACAGAAAGAAATTGCCTAGTTTTCTTCTATGGAACAGTTGGTAGATTCCAACTGCCAGAAAGGTGCCATCTTTGGGTTAACGGCACAACTCTCTACAGAGAAAGCCACCATAGCTCCTTTGCTTTGTAATATTCCATCCACTCATCTAGATTCAAAACTACAAACAATACAAATTATCAAGTTTTGTTTCCACAGTAGGAATCAAGAAAAGCTACTGACTGTTTTTCCAAGAACTTCTGACTTTTATTAGTTCATGTACAAGGTCAACATCCTTGTGGATGTTCTTAGGTGCTGTCAAGTCAAGCACAACTAATAGAGACCTTGTGAACAACAGATCTGAACCCTGCCTTACCCTGTGCCATCCTCATAATTTCTGACAAATTTGAACCAATTGTTGTAGTCACTGTATCAACCCATCTTATATAGGGTCTTGTGCTACCCCTCCATCTTTCCAAGTATCATGTCCTAGAATAATTCCTTCTAACAACATGCTCCAAGTATGTGAGATGAAACTACACAATCATTGTCTCTAAGGAGCATTCTCTCTTCAGCATCTCCTAGCATATCTAGTTGTCCTTTTGACTGTCCATTCTATATTCAATCTTTTTCTCCAACATCACAGTTCAAAGGCATATAATCTTCTACTGTCATGTTTATTCATTGTCCAGATGAGTAAGGATGTATAGCAAGGGACTAAAAGGACCATGGCTTGAACAACATGCACGTTAGTCTGCAAACTGACATCATTGCTCCTCAGCTTTCTGGTGAATTCGTTTACCTCCGACTTTCCCAATGAAATACATCTTTCGATCTCATGACTACTCTTGGCAAGGGTATTGTTGACTGTGGATCCAAGCAAGATTAAATCATTGACAATTATAGTCTTTTCTCCACGTATAAACTTCTGAAAACAACCTCATACCCAATCTGATATGGGCAAATTTTTTTATTCATTCTTCAGTTATGACAACATATCCACACTGGTGAGAAATGCTTCATTAGAAGATCTACTTATTTTGACAAATACTACATTCCGATTTACTTTAAAAAATTAAGTCTAAGTATTCAGAGTCAGCAAATAACTTAAAAAAAAATAGAATTCCCTGATGGTAACCCAACACTCGTGATGTTAATCCTTTTTTTTCTTATAATTACAATATTATATAAAGAGAAACACTCTGTAAGCAATACCTAGTCTTAAAATTTAAGTTTTTACCTATTAAAAATATTAACGACACCATGAAAAGAAAGAGAATCATGTCCAACCCTACTGAATGCACAGTTGTATTCTGTGGCAAAACTTTAAACTATCTACTCGGTTTTTTTTGAAAGTTCAGTATCTAGTAGCAGTTACTTCCACTTTAAAACTTCTAGATTTTTCTTGGGCTTCCCAATAAAACATTTCTGTCCACTAGGGGAACAGTCTGATTCATTGTGAAGTCAAAGCTTTGAGACAATAAAAACAAAAACAAGAAATGAAATGCCTAAGTTCTTATTATTCTATCACTGTATGCTCAATGATTTTTGACAATTTAGGCATCTTCTTTTTAATCGATTGAGGTTTTGGCCACTTAATAGCTTTCTGATTGAGCAAAATATTCTGGTGTTTAATGAAATTGAAGGAAAAAAATCAACTTAGACTACTTTCTAGAGATTCTCCTAGTTCTCAAATAATCCTAAACTTCAGCAACAGGTCCTTAATAATGTGAGAAGTTCTATTATCTAGAGCACTTATGAATATGAGTAAATAATAATTGAATAATAAAAACAAACTATAACATTATTTATTCCCACCAATTCAACAGATATAGAAAGAGAAGGAAGGTGCAAATGTGGATAGATTTTTACATTTGGTGGCAAAATATATTTGTCTAATCATTTCTCTTTCCTCTCCTACATTGTACATAAGTGACTGTGAGTCACTTTTCAGAGTTTATATTTTTTCTTCTATTGACAGAAAAACATATAAAAACACATTTGGTAAAAGCTAACACTCAAGGAAGGTATTCACTAGTGGTCTATTTCTGAGGAACATGGGAGAAAAAAAAACCCTCTTCTGTTCAGATTTGAGCTGGAAAAACAAAAGAAAGAGGGAATCTTTAAAAAGAGCCAAGTATTTGAGGATGAATCACATTTGATGTAAATTGTTAAGTTCTTGATTACTAGTCAAAAGACTGACAGGTCAAAATCACTTAGAAAACAGGTCTGACAATCTATTTGCAAAAGGACACAGCTTTGGAATTCCTACGGAGCTGTTTTACTCAGCACTCATGGGGTCAGCATGAGTCAGCATTGACGCCATGGCAACTACCCACAACATCAACCACATTGCAAAAGCTCGGAATAAGGGCTTTCAGAGTCATAGGAGTGAAAGTATACCATGTATGAGCGATGGTGGGTTATTTTCTATGACCAGGTGACATAGGAGGAGGAGAGGAGGTGGCAGCACTAAGTCTATGCATCAAGAGATCTTTTCTATAATGCATAGGGTACAGTCCTTGTCTTCATCTTAGACTCCTAACAGCCTAATGTGGCAACCACCAATCAAACGTAGCTGTGAAGCTCATGACAGGATATTAGGGCAAATAAAGAACCAGTTCCTTCTCTGCTTTAATTTCATTTCAATTCATGAAAGCATTGATGCTGAAACAAATGTTTGTTCACCAAATACAACTTTTTTCGGGACCGAGTAACATTTCACTTTAAATCTTTGAACTGTAGCATCTAACAGAAATGTGCTGAAATTATAAAATACCGGATTTTGAAGATAGAATAGAAACACAGAAGAAATAATATTAGTAACTTAGAGGTTGATATTATTTTGTTATATTGAGAGAAATAAAATAGTATGAAAATGACTTGCATATGATTATTTACAATTTGTAATACAATACTAGAAATATGAATCTTTAGATATATGGTTCTCATCATGTTCTTATTGCACAGTACTGCTACAGATCATGGGAAGATATTTTGTTCAAGGTGTTTTCAGATTTCTATTTTACAAAGAAAAGTTCACATCAATACAAAAAGTAGCATTTAGCATTTTTCAGACACAAAAAGTTCACTTTGGAGGATGTTGCAATTGTTCAGGTTAAAAAAATAAATAAAAGTTGGGAAGAAACAGATTTTAAAAACTATAGTTAAATTAGAACCTGGTGATTAGTTGGGGAAAATAGAGATTAGAGTGTAAAAAATCAAAGGACAATTTCAATAAAGTGGGAACGAGTGAGTCTATGAATTGGTATTGAAAACATAACAAAAGAAGTCTGACATGCTCTTCTAAAAACCCTGCTCAATTAGCCTGCTTCTTCCTTAAAGTATTGCAATGATTCCTTATATAATATTTAGTCCTCAGGGTACAACTTGTAGGAAAATCATGGATGAGTTTCAACCATTGGATCACTAAATTAAAATGCAAAAAAAATTAATTATACAAATACTTGTATGTGCAATAATGGGCATACTGAAAGAGAGAGTTATTACAATATTTACCTTATTTCAAAAGAGGTAATGATCACTACTCCAAAAATAACCAAAAAAAAATATTCTTGTTCTAAGATTCATAAAACAAAGATTCTCACCAATGGGCTGATTAGCAGCATCATGATGGCTGGTGAAGAGACTGAGATTGTTAGCAGCTCTAGTTTGCTTGGCTCTACAATCAACACTCTTGGTACCAGCAGCCAGGAAATCAAGGGATAATTTGCATTGGGAAAGTCTGATGTCACGGACCTCTCCAGAGTACTGAAGAGCAACAGTGTCAGTCTGGAGACTAAGGTGCACCTGATTCAGGCTATATTCTTTACCATTATTTGCTATGTGTCAGAAAGCTGGAGAATGGCTAGGGATGGTAGAGGGAGAAGGGATGCTTTTCAGCTGCGGTGCTGAAGAAGAGTACTGATTATACAATGGACTGCTAAAAAAATAAACTGGTTCGTCCCGGAGAGGGTGAAACTAGGCTGCTCCTTGGAGACAAAAATTCTGAAGCTTCATCCGGCTTACTTGGGGTATGTTGCAAGGAGGGACCAGTCCTTGGAGAGGAACATTATGCTTGGAAGGGAGGAGGGACAGCACAGGAGGGGAAGATCTTTGATGAGATAGATTGACTCAGTGACTGGAGTAATGGGGGTAGGTGTGTCGGAGACATAAGGTTGGCTCAGGATAGAGCCGAGTTCAGAGCTGTTGTACCATAGGGTTGCTATGAGTCGCAAGCGACTCGACAACACATAACAACAAGAATATTCATAAAAATTAAAACACTATGGTTAGAGAAAGAAATAACTTTCATTCAAACCTTGGAGAACCTCCATACTAATAAGAGAAAGAGTAATAAAGTAGAAGTAGGCCAGTTCTCCCAAAATATAATTCCAATATAGATACCAGTTTTCATAGATTTTTTTTTTTTCCACATGCGTTTTAAAATTAGGGCCGGCTGGAATACTTCAGAGTTTGTGTGAACGGTTCCCATGAAAATATTTTTTGTTTTGAGATCATGATCTCGCTTGAATATCTAAGATATAGTATCTGCCAGAGTATCTGTATCTGGAAATAAAATCTCCATTGTAAAAGCCTATTTCCTGCCCTGAAGCTGGGAAGTGTCTGGTTGGAACATCTGTGAGATAATAGGCTACTACTCACCAGCTATCTCGATCGCCTGGTGTCCCGGGAGTTGGAGCTGGCCATGTCAAAACAATGTGGAGACATCATTGTACCCCTATGGGCAGCTTGAATCTAAATAGATTTCAGGTGCAGGGGTAATAGCGCTTGGCACAGAAGACTTGACACAGGAACAACAGGAACAAGCTTCAGACCTGGGAAAACGCAAAGAAAACAAAGCAAATCTAATCACAAAAAGCCAAGTCACAGTCTCGTAACTCCTGACCCAGCAAACTAACAGTTACACATCCCTGTGATTGACATCAAGTCTTCATCAACATGCAATTACTAAGGGTCTAGTTCCAAGAAAAGGGAATGTATGTGTGTTTTTCAGCATAGCTTTTTCTAACATGCTTGCTCGAGGTTAGGAACTCAGAGGGGCTCTTTGCTGTTCTCTAGGATGATGACAGGTTGTTAGCTATAGTACAGACTGAAAGTTTAAAGAAGAGGTTCGGTTTATGCAAAACAGGAAAGGACTGAAGTCACAAGATTTGGTAGTCTTTTGTTTTCTTTTGTTTTGCTTTGTTTTGTTTTGTTTCGTTTCATTTCATTTCGTTTCATTTTGTTTTGTTTTGTTTTTGTGATATCAGACATCAGAATTCTTCCTAGAGCTTTACTTGATTCATCATTCCACAGGGCAGATTGGACAAAGGACATTGAATTCTGCTCCTTTTTGACTCATAGGGATTTGATAATAATCTTTTCATTATTAGGCATCCAAAACTTAATCCCATTGCCATCAAGCCTATTTCAACTCAAGGAGACCCCACATTATGTTTCTGAATTTGTGCATCATTATCGGAAGAGACTATCTTTTTCCTCTTAAAAGATTGATTGGTGGATTCAAGGCGCCAAGCTTCCAGGTAGCATCTCATATACAATATCTTCAAATATATTGAATAATAGAGAAATTGTTAAGTATATATCACTTAGTCCCTAAACTTTTTTAACTATCTCAAAAGCAAGTACTATATTATTAAGACGAATTCCAGTTCATGGATTATGGGTAGCTTTTATTTGTTTGCTTGGCAGTAAACTCAATCCAGTTATTTTTACTTTCCGTTAGTGTTTGAAATTGGGTTTCTCATCATTTATGCAAATCATGGCAAGGAATACAAATTAAAATCATAAATATAGTCCTTTTGCAAATATTTCAGTATCAGGTATCTTTAAGCAGTTAGAGAAAAAATCTTTATTAGTTCCACATGTCTGTATTTAATTTTCAACTAACATGAATATAATCTATGTATTTTAAGTTCACCTCCTATACTTTCAGACAGCTTCTGAGTCCAAAAATTAATCCAAAATTTTTAAAAAATATTTTCCTTTGCATACTCAAAGTCATTACATGAAAATTGCTAACAATGTAACCATTTATAAACTTAGGTCTCACACATAAAAAAAAAAAACCATGCTAAGTATATTACATATTTGATAGATACACCTAGTGGATCTCATTTCATTCACTTACATATGAGCACATTTATTGATTAAATATATAGCCCAAGGCTGAACAGTAAATAAACAGTAAAGCCATGTTTGAATAAAAAGTCTGTCCCACATCCATTGTTTTTTTCTACTCTCCTGTTATACTGACTTCCATTTCTTATTTATTATTTTTTCCCAATTTTTATTAATGATTTTAATGCTACTTATATATGTTTACAGCATATTCTTTTCCTTTCTTTTTCCCTGCATTCATTCAAATATTGTATAAAGTCTTTTTTGTTGGATAGGATTATCCTTCATGATATTTAAATAGGTTTTGGCATCTTTTTATTAAACTGGACAAGCTATTTTTTTTTAGCAAAGTAAATATTCTATCTAAATATTATGTAGGGAATTACTCTGGTGACATATTCTACAGCAAGGTGCATGGCAAGTCCAATGGCCCTGCATCTTCAGTGGTTCAAATCCATGAGTGACTCCTCCCATGAGAAAGATAAACGGTCTCTTCTTCTTGTGATTCATAGCCTCAGAAACTAGATAGAGGATTACCAAGAATTAGAACTTACTTAACAGCAGTGACCTTGAGTTTGGTATAGTAGTAACATCACTCCCACTCACTCATTGGTGTCCAGTCACTTCTGACTCACAGCTGATCCTCCCAGAAGTTTCCAAGGCTATAACTCTCCCAGAATCCCTTAGACCTCAGAGTGATATCTTGACTCTTTAACAGCCTAAATACATCCTTTGTAGCAGATCTACCTAGTGCACAAATGTTTGGTTTCCAAACTGCTCTTCTCATAGGAGTGGACTATGAATCCAAGTGAACTAAAACTCTTGACAACAAGTTTAATCTTTCCTCTGTTTTGGTCTGTTGTGAGGATTTTTGTTTTCTTACATTAAGCATGTTGTTGTTAAATGCTGTCGAATTGTAGGTGACTCGTAGTGACCCTATGAATGGAAGACCTGAATACTTGCATAACTTTCTTCCTTTCTCCAAGTTCATAGGGTTTCCAGAGGCAAGCTATTTCAGAAGTGGATGCTACTCCTGCTTCCAAGCTAGTTTTAATCGGGGAGCTATGTTAAGCATAATAAATACTAAAGCTATATTGAAGCTATGGCCTTTGGATTTTGATGCTGGAGAAGAGTATTGAACATACTATGGACAGCCAAGAGAATAAATAAATATAGAGAGGTTAAAACCAGGCTCCTTCTTGGAGGCAAGGATTTTGATGCTCCATTGCACATACTTCTTACATGCGTCCAGGAAGGACCAGTGTCCCCAGTGGCATAGGTCATGCCTTTATCTTTGTGTCCTCATTGTCTAGTACATTGGCTCACACAGAATATACGCACGATGGTTGTTCTTTGAACAGAACAAAAGAGTCTGCACTTCAAAGCTTTAAACCAAGAGTTGGCTTCGAGACTCTACTTATTACCAACCTCTTTTGTCTGGAAAACGTTGACTCTGTCTTCATGCAGAACTTCAGGAGATAAATACATACAGCTTCAATAAAAGAAGGGAAGCCACAAGGAAACAAAATCAACTCAATAGCTTAAGCACAATCTCCTTCATATCCATAATCAAACAGAGCCACTGTTAGCTGTAGACAACCATCCCTCAAACAGTCACACCTTGCATCAGTCTTGCATAACAGCTCACCAGATAATTTTGATTTTTCAGTTCTGATTCTCTCATTTCTCCAGTTTTAGTTGCAGTCTTCAGCTGCTCACACAGCAACTCTTCCACTCCACTATTACTAAAATTCAAATAAGATTTCAAACTGCTAATACTTCTTAAACATAGTCTGGACTAGACTTTGCTTGTGGATGTATAAGCTAAAGGTTTCCAAGGTGAACAGAGGATCCTTCAGCAAAAGGAATGTGCTTGTTTCCTCAGAGTATAGGTTTGATAGAGTTAAACAAATTAGCAACTGGTTATCTCAAAAGGGGATATTAGGGCATGAGGAATGAGGCTTACACACTTTCACAAAAGTAGTTGTTTGTGGGATGATTGTAATGGATGGGAAAAGTCTCCAAATTATAAATGAACAAAATAGAATGTAAAAGAATGTCTGGAATACAATGTAAATACATGAAACACAATGTATATAAATGATAAAAATGTTACTAAAACAACAACCAAAAGAAATAATGTGTGGACATGAAAAAAAAAAAACCCAAATCAGTCTTTGAAAACCCTATGGAACACAGTGTTATTCCATCTTGACTTGGACCAACTAAAAGGCAAATGGAAATTTATCGACTAGTTATGAAGAATGGCCTTTTGAGAAAAAAGGCTTTTGGAAAACTTTCTTACTCTAGAGATGCTATCTGTGGATACAGAAAATTGATTATTTTTTTTGTCCTTTGTTGGTAATTACTTATAGTAGGCTTAGATAACCTTTTTTTTTTACTCTCTAAATTTTGTACTAATTGGCCATTCCAACGGAAAGGTTTTGTAATATATCATTGTCAGGTCAATTATCTCCAATTTAGAATGAAATTATTGTATACAAAGTTGTGATGTAGTGGAAACAGAGCGGGTGTTCCACTGAATTCGTCCAGAAGGTGGCCAGAAGTGCCTGGAAAGGAGCCTTGGAGTGTTTGCACTAAGTGATGAGGAGGAGCCCTTTTGGTACAGTGGGGCCACGAGCTGAAAGGTTAAAAGATCAAAGCAACCTACTTCTGTAAAGATTTGTAGCCTTGGAAACCCAATGAGGCACCTCTTGGTTCTTTAGGGTCATTATGAGCAGGGATTGGCCCAGAGGCAATGTATTTTTGGTTCATGTAATGTGATTCATTAAGTGATTAGCATTCAGGTCATAATACTCAAATGTTCTCTTTCTACACAAGAGAACAGCCACAGAAAGATTTTTTTTCCTCGCTAAGAAAATACTGTTTTCCTTTGTAGAAGACAAGGACTCATTGCTGTCAAGCCAATTTTGACTCAAACTGATCTTGAAGGGCAGAGTAGAACAGCCCCACTGGATCTCTGAGACTGTAAATCTTAAGTCTTTGGGCTTTATCTACATTGTTGTTGTTGTTGTTGCTGTTGTTATTGTTGTTGTTAGGTGCCACTGAGTCAAGTATGACTTATAGTGACCCTATGAACAAAAGATCTGAACCTAGTCATGTCCTATACCATCCTCACATTTCTTTCAAGCAGTCACCTTGTCAATCCACCTGGTTGAGTGTCTTCCTCACCTTAGGCAACTCTCCACCTTTCCCAACATCATATCCCTCTCCAAGGCATAGCACCTCCTAGCTATATGTCCAAAGTATGTGAGGCAAAACCTCATCATTCTTGCCTTCAAAGAGCACTCAGGCTGCACCCTCTTCTTGGCCATCCATGGGATGTTCAGTGCTCTTCTCTAACACCACTGCTCAAAGGCATTAATTCTTTTTCTGTCATCCTTATTCATTGTCCATGTCTCAGATGCATAGCTAGTAATTGGAAAGACCATAACTTAAATCAGATGCACCTTACTCTGATTCACTGACATCACTACTCCTCTATAATTTGGAAACATCCCTAACTGAAGATTTTCCCATTGCAACGCATCATCTCCTTATTTCTCCTGATTGCTTGTATCAAGGGTGTTAATTGTGAATCGAAGCAAGATGAAACTGTTAACAGTTTCAATCTCCTCTTCATACACCATGACACTGCCTATCAGTCCAGTTGTAATAATCTTTGTTTTCTTGATATTGATTTACTTGAAAACCATGGTAAACCATTTGGATATTTTTAATGTTGCAAGAAGGGACCAGTCCTTGGAGAGGGACATCATATTTGGGAGGGTGGAGGGACAGCACAAGACAGGAAGACCCTTGATGAGATGAATCGATGATCAATTCAGTGACTGGGGAAATGGGAGTAGGTGAGTCAGAGACAGTGAAGTTGGCATAGGATAGAGAAAGGTTTAGGGCTCTTGTACATAGGGTTGCTATGAGTTGCAAGGCACTGGAGGCACATAACAACAGCACAAGAACAAATTGTTTTAGCAATCAAGTGCAAGCAGATTAACTATCTAATCTCATTTACAATCAGCTTGGCTGGGAAGCCTCTGTGTGGGCAAACAAAATCTGGTGGACAAGCCTTGGTACTTAAAAATCTGTTGGGCCCTAGGGCTACAGGCCCTCAGGCTTGCTATTGATTGTGTTTAGAAAGAAAGTTGTTCTAAGTGGTGCAACACTTGTCTGTCAGTTTGCTGTACTGCAATTATATGGAGTTGTTGTGAAACTTTGTGAAATCTTTGCCACTGATGTGTCAAATTCCAAAAGGGTTTCCCATTATGGATGGATTTTGTTGTAGTTCCCTGATTAAGACAGAGTAGGAAGCAGATGGGCCATCTAAGTCCTAAATAAAAGGCTTTTGAAAACCCTATGGACACTAAACACAGAAGATAGTTATAGTGTAGTGGTAGAGCTCAGATTGGAAGTTAGTGGAAATGAGGAAAATAAATAACAAACATCATTTAGTAATTGGTACATGAAATGTTCATAGCTTGAATGTTGGAAAACTGGATATTGCTAAAGATGAAATGGAACACACATGAATATCAACATAGTAGGTATTAGTGAGATGCAATGGACCAGCTAGGATCACTTTGAATCATATAATCATATGAATTTATCTACATGGGTGGATGTAACTATTGAATGGTATTCAACAGGTTGATATTTATAGCTATAGAATGGTAATTACAGAAGACAAATCAAAGCCTGTAGCATTGCTCTTAAGATAATGCCAATGATCAAATATGTGGAACAGTTCAAAGTTGGCAAGTTCCTAGGCAAAGAGGATAAAGGAGAGTTATTTGAGAAAGTGTTGAGTTCATGTTAGAAAATAGTGAGTTCGAACAATGGCCGATAGAGTTAAGGCTAGAGAAAACTTGTTGCTGTTGCAACCAAGTAAGGGCTGACCCTCCACCAGGGAGGCTGTAAATTGCACGGAAAGAGATTGCTCATATCTTTCCATGAAGAACTGACAGATTTAAACTGCAAGAGAGACAACATCTTTGAGATAATAGGACAGTTCTCTATGGCTTCTACCATCAGCACTCCCTAGGAAGAACTCTCCCTATGGTCTACTACATAAGACTAGAAAGCAAGCAAGGAAAGCATGTGAAGAAGCATATGACTTGAGGATAAACCTGTAGTAAGACTTGATAAGAAAGCAAAACTAGGGATGATTGAAAGGGGGAAATGCAGTGCACATATTTCAAGTGTTTTTGTGCAAATTTAAGTTAACTATCAGATTATGGATTTTATGTTACCATATTCAGATTCCCTTGTATTTCCATGGTATACTGTCTACTAAATGCCATCCAAAGGTTTCATATTTGCTTCCTACAGCATACCTTCTGAAAAACTCTGGATTAAACTGCCTACCTGGGAATGAAAGAATATTTTAAATGTATGATTGGAGATGCATGGAAGAAAACACGATCCTGTCATCACTCACATTGACGATTTCCTCGTGCGGATGGTAATTGTTATCATTATCCAGAGTTTAGAAAGAAAGGTCAAAATTCTTCTGAGCTGTGGCAGTAATTTTACCTGAATTCAGTGAGTACACATTCACTCAATCAAAAACCTGCAGTAACCAGTTAACCAGTCCATCAGGGAAGAAAATTTTTCAAGCTTCTTTATTTGGTGCTCATTTTACAGCTAGTATCAGGGCAGTATTCTATTTCCCATTCTGTTTCCTTTCAAATTCAGTGATGCCAGGAAAATCAACATTGAAGATGCACTTATTTTTGTAATTTAGAGTATGCTTGCTAGCTAGGATTAAGAATAACCCTCCCTGTACCTTAGTACTCACAGTATCTGGCTTTTAGTAGATGCATTCTAACTGCATAATGAATACTTATGAATAAATGCATAAGAGGTTTTGGACAAAAAAATTTCCGTATATCTCAATTTTCATATCTAAAATGAAACATTACTTTTCTAAAGAGAATAATTTACAGTGCTAATAGTTCCTTATTATAAACACATAATAGGATTTAGATTAAACATGCTATTTTCTGTTTTTATTTCCTATCTCTGAAGATAACATTGTAGTTGACATTCTGCTCTTTCAATAAAAAATGTAGATATTAATTATGATAAACTCAAACATTAAAAACTCAAAGGAAGTGAAACATCAATGAACTGAAAGATGGTAAGCAGCTAACTCCCTAAAACACAGATTTCCCTTCAACCCGATGAGAAGCTTAATACCTGCCACTTTATCAAACTAAGAAATGTTATTTCAATGTGCGAATAGGTGTGAAGTATTTTGCGAAAGGTGCTATGTAACTACAAAGTGCCATTAAAATATTCAAGCTGGTGTTTTGATTTTGTGTCTCTAGAAATTCTGTTCCTCTTGTAACAATTTCTTTAATAATTTGCAGACGATTTCTGCACATAGCAGATCTAATAGCCCATATGCTGTTCAGGAAACATTAGCACCTTCCTACAGAAATACTCAGTAACACATGATGCAGCTTCTGTAGCATTAGTTTGCAGGTGGAAAACGTGTTGAAATATAAAGACGTATAAGCACCAGATTTTTA
>NW_006399864.1:8811995-8855088 GCF_000299155.1 Elephantulus edwardii
CAACTTTTAAGAGTGGAATCTCTGTACACTTTTGAGGAAATACAGCACCAGAATTTAACTTAATTTCCCTTCAGCATTTAAAAAGAACTTGAAATGCAGATTATTTTCAAGCACAAGCAGTAACTTCAGCTCTTCCAAAGCCAATATTCTGTTCTTTGCACACAGGCAGTATTTGGAATGGTCTCTCAATTTCTGGAAGCCCAAGACCAGTGGATGAATGCTATTTTACATGCAATCACTTAAATCACCAGGCACAAGATGAGCAACAATAATAGGGAAGAAGCTTTGAGAGTTTTCCCTAGAATTTTCCTAAGTGCTTACACTGCGGACCATATTTAACCCTTAAAAATGGGTGAGGGGAAAGGAAATATGGAATAAATGAATGCTCAGATACTGTGTGTACTATAATTGTTTGAAAAAAAAAATGCATGAATGTTTGAAAAAATCATATGCTTTGTAAATAGTCACTCAAATCACTGTTTTAAAAAGGAAATAAAGTAATCCTATAGTGAGCTCTGGGGCCCTCGAAGACACACTGTTCAAATCTACCAACTGCTCCAGAGGAGAAGGATGGGAAATCTCCGCCCATGGAATGTTCTGCTTCTGAAACCCGTTGGAGGGTCAGCTATGGGTCAGCTCCGACTCAATGGTGGACAACAACAAGGTATGTGCTACTACTTGCACTTAAAAGAAGTTATGAAAAAGTCACATTCGTTGTGGAAGAAGCTTCTATTTTAAGTCATCATGGTCAGGTTGGAATCCACAGAGTTTTTATTCTTCTAATTGTCTCATTTTTAAAACAACCCAATAACAGCAAACACTGACATCGAGCTGATTCCAATGTATAGCAAGCCTGCAAAACAGAGCAGAACTTTTCATAAGGTTTCTAACTCTTTTAATTGTTAGCAGCAGTCAATAAATCAAAGAACGCACCACATTTGCCAAACCTGATGTAAAATAAATAAATAAAGAAACAAAAAAACAAAAAGGGGCCCTTTAGAGTAGTGAGAGAAGATCTTCACCCTGAAACCCACAGTGTCCCTTTTCAGCAGGAAGTAGCTAAGAGAATACGCCATCCCCTTTTCCTTATGAATCAGGGTGAAGTCTCTCTCAGGGAGGAGTGATAGGGAATGGCAAGGGACACACTGACAAAGGAGATTAATCAGAACTGGCTTTGGCAATTAAAACAGACGAAGAGGGGGGGAAGAAGAACGAACTGGGGAGGAGGGTGGAGAAAACAGTGCAACAATGAATGAATGAAAACCCAAAATCTCTGTAAATGTTCATGAAAACTAATAAAATTTAATAAAAAAAAGAAAAATGCAAAAAAAAAAGTGTTAGAGAGCAAAAATATCACTTGGAGGACTAAAGTGTACCTAATCTAAGGCTGAGCATTTTCAATTGCCTCATCTGTAATGGAACAGTGGATCAAACCAATTCTTCTGATTCACACTGTTGACAAAGAATACCGAATATATTGTGGAATGAGAAAAAGAAACAAATCTGTACTGAAAGAAGTCTGGTTAGAGTTTGCATTAGAAGCCAAGACCTCAATTCATATACTTAAGACAAGTCATCAGCAGGACTAGACTCTGGAGAAGAAAATCAAGCTTAATGAAGAGGAAGACCTCCAACAACACACGGGCTACCATGAGCTTAAATATAGGGACAATTGTGAACACGGTGCTTGGGCAGGCAGCTCTTTTCTTCTTTTGTGCTCAGGATCCCTACGAGTCAGAATCTACTTGACAGCATCTAGCAACAACAAATTTTTCTAAAATAGAAAGCCTCGTCTTTCTCCTGTCAAATGGCTAGTGCACTGAAATTACTAACCGTCTAGTGAGTAGCAGAATTATCCAACTGTTGCATTACCAGAACTCCCAGTCATCTAATTGCAAGGCTAGAATTCTCTTATTAATGAATAATTGTCTAACAGTGGTAGGCAAGAAACAAATAAATCAACCCGCAAGCATGTATTCAATGATAGTTTACTCAAAGTAACACCGATATGTGGTGATATAGTTACCATTTTCCTTAGACAGGTAAGGGATGATCTCTCAGAAAAACTGAAGTTTGAATAGACATCTAAAAGACAGACTTTGAGCCATAGGATACCAGAGAAAAGAAGAGTCTACTGAGGAAATAAGCAGTGCAGGATCCTTGGGGTAGAAGCATGCTTGCCATGCTTTTTAAAGAACACGGGGATTTGATGTGCTAGAATGGTGCGAGATGGGGCTGGAGGAAGTAGTTGAAGAGAGGGACATTGATAGGTTAGGTCATATGGAGACTGGAGAGGACAGAGTGCTGAAGATCCCAGACAGTTATGAAGAGCAGATAAAGACAAGATGTTAATTCAATGACTAGAGGATGACACTGGCAAGTTTTTATCAAAGGAAAAGAAGATTTTGCTAATGTTTTCAGCCAGGAAGGTAAGTGGAAGTTTTCTACAAGCTAGCAGAAGAGGAAACATGGCAAAAAGATAGTAAGTAATTACAATGAGCTTACCCAGGAGTGACGATGATTGAGATAAAAGAGGTAGTAATGAAAGTGGAAGATAGTTTGATAGTGGATACGTCCAAAGAAAAACTAACTGGATATGCTGGCAAATAAAGTGTGAGAGGAAAGAACCAAGGGGACTGGTAGTTTTCAATGACTAACTACAGAATCATTTCCTTTGTTCTGAGATGAAAAGACTAGAAGAGGAGCAGGTGGAAGATAAAACCCAGAGAATCTTTCCTTTGCAACGATTATGAGACATTCAAATAGTGATGAATATACACATTGTGGTGGCTGATGAAAAGTCTATGTGAGTGTTAATAGAATGTAGGACCATTCCTTTTAGCGTATTAGTGATCATTGTTGTTGTGTATCATCAAATTGGAACCAAATCATAGCTGGTATGCCAGCAAGTTTTCAGACACAATTAATCCCACCAGAGGATATTACCCATTCTTCTTCCATGGAGCAGCTGGTGGATTCGAACCGCATGCCTTTGGTAATTGCACCACAGCTTCTTGTCAGTAGGCCACCAGTGATCATTAGTAGGAATAATATCACCAACAAAATAAATCCAGCTATAAAACAGTAGAGATCCAAGCACAGAGCCCTCGGGCATTTGCAGAACTAAGGAGACTGTGTTGACATGAAGAACCAATGAATGAAGCCACGGATGCCATATATATAAAATGTGACAAAGGAAAAGGTAATAATCCATATTAAATGCTTCTGATGGGCCCATTAGGGTGAGGGTGAAGAAATTCCCATAAGAGACCATCATAAAGTCATTAATAATTTAGAGAAGGGAATTTTTTTCTTTTTTTTAGTTCATGATAGAAAAAAAATCTCACTGGAACACATTCAAGTGAGATTTGAGACAGTAAGTATGCACACAACACTGTGACTCTCCTGTCCTAAAAAAAAAATTTGTGTCTTCTAGGTTGCAACACCCCCATGATCCATCTTCAAGGATATGAACATGTACGGCCAAGCACAATCAATAAGAGTGCATCTAAATTCCAAAATCAATCTCCATAATAGTCTATGTGTTTCCTACTGCCAAAGGGGCCCTTTAGAGTAGTGAGAGAAGATCTTCACCCTGAAACCCACAGCGTCCCTTTTCAGCAGGAAGTAGCTAAGAGAATACGCCATCCCCTTTTCCTTATGACTCAGGGTGAAGTCTCTCTCAGGGAGGAGTGATAGGGAATGGCAAAGGACACACTGACAAAGAAGATTAATCAGAACTGGCTTTGACAAGCACTGTGGCATTTGGACAAGAACAAACTGGGAGGAGGGTAGAGAGAATAGTGCAACAATGAATGAATGGAAACCCAAAATCTCTGTAAATGTTTATGAAAATTAATAAAATATAATTATAGAAAAAAAAGGAAAAAATAAAAAATAACCCATCACCTTTTGAGAATCAGTACATTTAAACATATAAACTCTGCCAGCAAATGTAAGAGCTACATTGGAACATTATAAGTACATTTACATTTGACTTTCCTTTTATAAAGCAAACCCAGTATAATTTTATCTTCACACATACTCAGCTCCTAAAGACAGCTTGTCACAGTAGGCATCCTATGGTGAATTGATAAGTGTCTATCAAAAGCTTTAGTCTCTGTGTGATTTAGGAAGATGTTCCCTGAAGCATAAGGGCTAAATACTATTTCTATCCTACATATGATGTTGATGCAAGTGTGCATATTAACACATTTTTTCTCCATGAATAATGCATATACCATTCAACTTGCGTCCAAAATAAAAGAAAAAAATGCTAAACATCTAAAAGTGCATGTAAATGCAAAATGGAATTAACATGTTTGATCAGCTACATCTTGAAATAAAATAAGTTATTAGCTTAATTCTATATAATGATAAAGTAAGGTCCAATAATTTTCTTCATCTCTTCCTTAATGTATTTTTTTTCCCATCCATTCCCATAAAGGTTCAAATAAGAAATCCTATTTTAAAACAATGGTGAAAAGTATTTATTCTTTGAGAAGTAGATCATGAATGGGTCATCCTAAATCAAGGTTTATAAAGTAGAGTGAGTGTAGAGAAGACACAATTAGAACCAGTAGACTCAAGTGTTACCCGTACACTAATTCCTTTTACTTAGAGACGTGAAATAAATTCAGTCCAGTCTACACCCTATGAAAACTGTGACAAATTTAGATTCACAAGAATATACAATTTGACTATGGAGCTACAGGATAATTTGAGACTGGTTGCTTTAAAAGATTGACCAATTTATGAGTATCATTCAATAATGTTGTTTCCACTGAAAGAGCTCTACATTTAGCCATCAGGGGGCTCAGGACTGAGTTTTAGCAATAAAATACACTGATGTAATGGGATTTGTTAGGTCACAGAATCTTGAGTCTCAGTTATATCCTTTATAAATAAATTAACACCATAAATGTGTGTGTGTGTGTGTGTGTGTGTGTGTGAGAGAGAGAGAGAGAGATTTAAGAACACTAATGTGTTCCCTAAATAATTTTCTCTCAAGTTAAAGTTCTGAGGCATTTTACTCGCTCAATTACTTCTTCTCCTGTGTCTTTGACTTCACCTTCTCTTCTGGTTAATTTGTTCAATTACTTTAATCTT
The DNA here is from genome assembly GCF_000299155.1 of Elephantulus edwardii. NCBI lineage: Eukaryota > Metazoa > Chordata > Mammalia > Macroscelidea > Macroscelididae > Elephantulus > Elephantulus edwardii. The sequence continues at coordinate 8,817,105 of NW_006399864.1, forward strand.
AATCTCTTCTTTGGCTGTTCATCCCCTTCTATCTTTTGTTTCTCTCCTTATTCTTAGAAGCAATTTTTAAAAATAATTGTCTATGTTCTCTCCTTTTTCTCTCTTCTCATTTGTCTCTTTTGTTCTTCTCCCCCCTTCTACCCTTTTCTTATTTCTCTCCCCCCTTCCCAAATTTTCCATATAGCTCTTTCATGGAAATTTGATCAATCTGTGTAATAAGTACCCACAAATCAATCCCTTTCAACATAAATCTAATACTGTCATCATAAAAATACAAACTAGTGTTTTATTTCTATTTACTGAGCTTGTGACTTAAACAACAGTATCCTTTGCATCCTGTTTGTTAAGCCATAAACCTGGACATTTACACTGCTACAACTCAATATTACTGACACATCAACTATTATTAATGTTACCTCAACACACTTCTACCTGCTTTTCTCTGTATCACATCAAGTTATGTTCTCAATCTTATATTGGCTGGATTACATTAATACCCACTTACCCAGCCTTTTTACAGCCCTGGATGTATTATCTGTTGTGAAGCCAAAGTAATATTTCTAAATGTGATCGGATCATGTCTTCTTTATTCTAAATTCCTTTCAATGGTTCCTCATTTCTGTAAGCATAGAGCCTAAATTTCTTAAGAATACGTTTTGTTTCAAAAACCAACTTTGATATGGAAATTGTTAAGAAAAAATGAAAAGGAATTGACACCTTTGCTGACGCAAAATATTAAACATACCATGAAATGCAAGAATGAACAAGCAAGTCTACTTTGGGAGGAACACAGCCAGAATGCCGCTTAGATGCAACAATGTCAAGGCTTTGTGTCAAGTGCTCTGGACGTGTTATCACAGGTTAGCAGCCCCTGGAAAAGGGTGTTGTACTTTGTAAAGCGGAGGATCAGCGACATGGAGAAAGACCTCCAACAGCATGGAGTAACAGTGACTGAAAGAACGGTCTGAGACAGAGCAACAACTGTGAGGCAGTTGCACGATGAGGCAATGATTCATTCTGTTGTTGATAGGGTAGTTACAGCTGGAACTGACTAAAGAGAACATAACAACCACCAGCCTTGTATTTATATCTCTACATGAAGAGGAACAAATGTTAATTCCATGGAAATTATACTTTGATTATCTGTTGTTTTGTTGGGAGTGTCACTGAGTCAGAACCAAGTCATAGCTGACCCTCCAGGGGGTTCTGAGAGGCAGTAAATTGCACAGGAGTTAACTGCCCATCTATCTAACCCAGAGAAGCTGGTGGATTCAAACCATACACCTTTGAGTTGACAGTACAGCTCCTTATCACTAGGCAACCAGAGCTCTTGATTATCAGTAAAATCTCTCTGCATGTTAAAAGATACATACAAATGCATGTAGTTGCTGTTGGTGGTGGTGGATTGACATGATTTTTTTTTTAATTTTTCAGGTTCTTTCTCTTCTGTGAATTGTTTAATATTGTCACAATAAATTGATTTCTACTTTCAAGTACACCAGTCAAAATCTACTGTTATCAATTGCTAACAAGGATAGAAACAAAAAAGTTAGAATTGGTGATATTTTTCAAGTTCTTTCTTAGTCTAACAATACCAATGAAGATTAAAGTACATAAACACCTTGATTCATGAAAGGGGTCATAAAAAGAGAAAGCTAGTAAATGCATGCTGCCTAGGAATACAATCATGGACTCTGAAGCCCTTCTAGAAATACGATCTTTGGCACTTTTATCGGCCTACTTGTTAATCTGATAGCAGTGATTGCTGTTGTTATCTGCCATTGAGTCACCTCAACTTACTAATAGCGACCCTATGTACAACAGCTCTGAACTCAGCCCTATCTTGAGCCAGTCACAGTGACTCCAACACACTTAGTCCCATTGGCCCAGTTATCATGTCAAACCATCTCATCTGGGGTCTTCCTCTCCTCTCCTGTCCCTCCACCCTTCTATGTATGATGTTCTTAGCCAAGGACTGGTCCCCTCTGACCACATGCCCAAAGTAAGTGAGACAGAGTTTCAAAACCCTTGCCACCACGGAGAACCTTGGTTTCACTATCTCCAAGACAGACCTATTTGTTCTCCTGGTTGTCCATGGTATATTCAATACTCTTCTTCAGCACTACAACTAAAAAACATCAATTCTTGTTCTCTCATCTTAGTCATTGCCCAGCTCCCTGATGCAAAGCATGCAATTGCAAAGACTGTGGCCTGGATCAGGAGCACCTTAGTCTCTAGAGTGACATTATTGCTTCTAAGTACTCTGGAGAGGTCTCTGACAGTAGACTTCCCTAATGAATGCTCAGACAACAATTCATAGTCTCCCCCTCTTCTCTCTCTTCCCCCCCAAATCTTTCTTGAACATAAAAATAAATATGAAAACATGAAGACATCCTTAACTGTCAGACAGTATTGATGTAAAATTTTCTTTGCTCAACATTACAGTTGCAGATGGTACTTTTTTAATGCTCTTTTTTATGAGAATTAACAATGAACATCCCAAATCCATACAAATAAATTTTCCTGTTATAGTTCCACCCCTAACAAAATGTGAGTGCAATTTATTTCTCTTCTGTTGCTTTATAACTGAAAAAAACAATATTGGATGTAATTCAGCATTACATATCTGAACAGAAAATAGAAATTTTTGTCCATACTACAAGTTTGTTAAGTGTTGTGGCAGTAATTCCAAGTCGTAATGACTATGTGGGATGGAGTGGAATTATCCCATTGGGTCTTCCAGGCTGTAGCGTTCCACGTTGCACTGCTAAACAAAAAGGCAGCTGTTTGCAGAGCAGTTGGAGACTGATACATCTTCTCTTTATAGTCTCTATGCTTCCAAACTGCAGCTGCTCACGTAGCCTTAACCACGTGTTTGAGATTTCTCACCCTGGACCGCACCCTGACTCTGATAAACCTTTTCCTAGCAAAACAGCAGGAATGCCCTGGACATTCTCCTAGAGACCAAAAAATCCACCCAACATACACATCCTTATTTTCAGCCTTTTATCAGGCACCTCACTAGGGCTGCCTGTTCTGATATGGGCATAGAAATGAGAGTACAGTGGAGGCCTTTTCTTTTTTTGAATCTGTGAGGTGACCACATAAAATCAGGCTGCAGAAAATGTGGCCAGAACGAGAGACATGATGAGGTGTGTCAAAGGCTGGGCCGGCCAAGGCACGTCAGGTAAAATGAAGGCCCTCACTATATCTGTTCTCCTACACAAGGGCACAATTTGTCCCAGGGCTCCTGTAGAAAAAAAACAGCCAAAGGAGGCATTTAAGAATGATATATGAAAAGGGGAATTATAAGCCTTACATGGTGATATTTTCAGAGAAATATTAAACTCTAGCAAGCAAAGACGCTCCATCAATATCTGTCAATAAAAATCATGTAGATTGTAACGAATCCAAGTGCATTAGAGTATTCTATCCAATATAAGCACATTATAGTAATTAATTTAGAGAAAGCATACCATCTGAATTAAAGGGAAAATAAGATATGATTTTATTTTTTCAGACATAAATATAAGCAAAGGACTATCCCCCCCCATCTCATTTTCTTGCTTTGTTTTAAGAGAAATCTGCCTTTTTCTGGAAAATTCTGCCTTAAGCTCATGTCACATTAGAAATCTATTCTAAGAGGGTAAAGAATTAAGTGATGGGGAGCAGACGGTACTGGCACCTTCAGGAGAAAAATTTTCAGTTTGTTTCTCATCTAGTGAGTTTTTTTTATAACAAAAGAGTAGTGTAAAGATCTTTACATTTAAGAAGAGCAAAATTCCTACTTCTTGTTTTCTCACTCAATGAAGCATGAGAGGAGAATTCTTCTCCCTTCTATCTCAGTCATATTCTTTCACTCCTTAGAGCATAACCAGGAAGTTATTTCTTATGATTGTTTATGCTGCTAAGCCAAAGACCATGCCTCTCTGGTAGTTCAAATCTACCAGCATCACCACAAGACAGAGACGAGCAGTCTCCCCCATGTGATGTCCAACAGAAGGGCATCCGTGAGTGGATTCTGATGCCACAATAATGGGAATGAGTAACTATGTACAAAGGTCCATTTTCAACTCCAGCTTGTTCCCCAAAGGTCTCTTTTCTTTGTTTGTCTTGTTGTTTTGAAAAGTAAACCTACTTTTGGAAATAAAAAATTATTAGTTATGTTAGTAGTATCTTCTGTTTGAATTGTCATATCCACTCCACTTGTATTGTTTAAAAAAAAATCTCATTTTCTAGCAAAAGAGCTGTCAAATGAGATGGTATCTACAAAATGTTCATTTGCTGAAGACATTTAAAGACATTTTCCCTGAATCCAGTTCATGTCATTGAGCTTTTAAGTTATCAAAAGGCTTTCACTGTGTCTTTAACCTTGACAAAGGGTGTGATGAGTCACAGTTCTCAGCTCAAAGAAATAGTATCTTCTGTAGACACACAAAAGTGGGTAGGCCTGCCCACCTGAATGAAATGGGCAAGGTTTTCAATCCCAAGTACTTGATTCCATGCAGGACACCACCAAATGAATCTTGGGTTAATCTCACAACCACTAAATAACAAAGAATCAATGTTCTAGTGTGGAATATTTTTCATGATTTATAAACTTTCTGAACCATTATCCCTAGATAGAAATACAGCACCCTGCATACAACTCTTTTCACTGGTTTACCTTATGCTTAGAGATATGCATAATTGAAATCTTGAGAGAAACAATGTTTACCAGGAAATTATCAGTAGCACTGCCAGTAGACAACTAGTTAGCTCACAAATCATCCTGAAAGCCAAAAGTAAAAGGGCCACCAATCATTAGAGGCCATGCAGGAGGAGAAAAATAAATTGTGGTTTCAAATCATGCATCCAAAAAATTACACTTTTAATGGCTTCTAAAATCAGTTTTAAAAAATGAAACTTTGGTGGCACAGCAATTAAGCACTCAGCTGTTATCTCAAAGAGCAGCAGTTCAAACTCATCATACTTCCACAAAGAATAAAAACTCATTGCCACTGAGTGGATTCCAACTTATACCAACTCTGCAGGCCAGAGTAGAATTGCCTTAGAGGGCTCCCGAATCTGTAAATCTTTATAAAAGCATAGTGCTATATAAACCTCTCCCTCGTGGAAGGCTGGTGAATTCATACCACCAGTCTTTCTGTTTGTTGTCTGATCCTTAATCTACTGTGTCACAAGGGCTCCTCCAAGTGATTACAGTCTTGAAAGCTCAGCTATCCTGTTCTACATTCTAGGGTCCCAATGCATCAAAATCAACTCAACTAATGTCAATGAGTTAAAGTGCTAAAACTGTCCAGTTCAGTAAGAAAATGGCTATTAAATTGGCCATGTTAGAGGAAGGGAAACCCATCTCTAAAAGATTTCAAATAATTTGAATAAAACCTGCACCAAAAATGTTTTCATTTATTTATTCACACAAAATTGTGAGGATATGCCACAATTTGTTTGCAAGGAGAGCTGTGATGTACTATAATATTCTTTCAATTCTCTCATAACTATTCATATGAAACCTTGGGGGAAATGAGTCCTGCTGTGTCTCAGTTTCTTAATCTATAAACTCCAAATGATAAGTCTATCTATGTCATAGGCTTTCTGTGATTATCAAGAAAGAGTTCACCTGTAGAATAATATCTGTCATATAGTAAGTGTCTTATAAGTGTTCATTGTATTATCCACAGTCAAGCATTCCACAAAAGTGATTGCACGTGTCTTTGTGCTAGTCTTTGTTTAAACGCTGGGGATGTGCAGGGGTGAGTGCACTAGCCAAAGCTCTTACTCTTGAGAACGTAACATTGAGAGAGAGGCATAAAGTTTTCCTTCTAATGAGGCTATTTAGAGATCTAGCTGCACAAGACCATGTGAAGAACAAGATCTGCATGTGCACAGGGAAAATTGCAGGACCTCTCAGTGACGAATGATATCTTCATAAAGACAAACACCTTGCCCTTCAAGGAAAAAAATAAAGAAATAAATAAAAGCCTGTTCCAGCTTGTGGTCGTTATTGTTAGGTGACATCAAAAGGACTCTGACTCCCAGCAAATCTACAAACCACAGATCTAGAATCTGCCTGATTCTGCACCATCCTCCACTGTACTTAAACATGGATTGCTGCAGTCACTGTTCCAGTCCAACTCTCTGAGGGCCTTACCCTTGTTCTCTAACCCTCTGCTCTACCAAGCATGTTGTCTTTCTCGAGAGACTCGTCCCTCCCAAAGTATGTGAAACAAAATTCCACCATCCATGCCTCTGAGAAGCTCGAGGGTAACATTTATATGTTTTTCGGCCACCACTGCTGATTTCAAGATATGTACATCACTAACCATTGAGTTGGAAAGAGCTACACACCATCAGGTGGCACTTACATGAGAAAATACATTAAAAAATACTCTCAAGAGACAGTAGAAAAGCATAGAAAAGTAATTAGAAAATGAAAAGTTATGAATGCTTATAAGTTTTGGTTTTAATATCATTTACTTGAAGGTTTGTTTATATAATTATTTTTAATGACTGTTTTAACACCCAACACACAGAGTTTCTGATCGTTTAACAAATAGCTCTTACCAGCCACTACAGGCCAGCTCCAGCACACCACAGTTCTCAGACACAATTCCACTTAAAAGAGTTTTCACCCTCTGAAAACATGTACATTTTATTATGTAAGAGAACAAGTTAAACCAGACAGTCAAAGTTTTGGAAAGACGTTGTTAGAGGTTCTCTGTTTCGAAAAAGTACAAAAATTACACAAAGTTGATACTGTTCACATTGATCTCTACATCAAAAACACAAAGGCCTTATAAATGTCTTTAGTCAACTAATTTCTCCCTTGCAGTATTCACACTGACAACTTCTCTCCTTAAAATAAAACACGTAGCCTCACTAACCCAGGGCTTAAGGCGATGCTAGGTGGAGACACAGTGAGAAAAAGGAATTGAAAGAGGATGATTTGTATAGGCATGAATTCAGAAGGATGAATTTGGGCTTAACTCTTTGGCCCAATGAACAATCAAGGGGCTTCTAATAATTGAGCTTACATTTTTATAAGCCACAGCCTTTAATGTGGACCCTAAAGGAATTTATTGTCAATATAGATGGGAAGAATTAAGTTTCAGAATCTGGACAGGAGACCCTGAGCAAAATGATGAAGCTTTTACATTTGTAGAACTTCCGCCTAAAGATAAATGGTAAGAGGTAGATGGCGTTTGTTGGACTTAATCAGGGGATTGCAGGGTCTTTAAAACTGGCAAACTCACTCTTTTGGAATCTGAGGAATGCTTCCTTGGTAGCCCACAACAAAAGATTAAATATCACCCTTTGAAGAAAAAAAAAAGTCAGCGTTTTGATCACAGAACAAACAAACCCCCAGGAAAGAAAGACCACCCCACATAGAAGGACCATAAAGAGAAGGCAGCTTGGGGAATAAATCTGTCTATAATTTTTGTTAATAAGACAAACTCAGTCTTATAAATTACTAGAACTCTGAAATGGTATAGCAATACTTAAGCATGTTTCAACATTAAAGTGAGGGATTGTGAAGTATGTGGTTCTTATTACTTTAGAATGTAACTACTTAAGTTTGTATATTTTTATGGAGTTTACGGAGTGCATCTTCACTACATCCAAGTGTTTTCAAGATAATATCTTGAGATTTTATTTACATTTTATACATAGGAAAATGGCTTCAGACATTTGGTGACGGATCTAAGATCTGATACAGGGAAAGCAGGAGAGTCAAGACATACACAAATTTGGTTACACAACTATACCCAGAGTAGGAACCAATACTTTTTTTTTTAATCTGAAAGGAAAAATAGTAAATGTTTTCAACATCCCACATCATAAAGTCACTGTGACAAATCTCCTTTGCTGTTACAGTGCAAAATCATCATGGCCATGATTGTATTTCAATGAAACTTTATTTACAAAACAAACCAAGAAGCCAGTGTTCACTCTCTGGTTGAGTGATTGTTTGCTGATCTGCAGTGTAAAAAAGAGCAAAGGCCACATGAGGATGGCTATCTCTGAGCCTATATCAACTTCACAAAGGGTAGCCGTCCCAGTCAACAACACCAGCAACACACAACCAATTCCCATGATGTCAGACATGTTCCCTCATCTTCCCACAGCTCTTTCTACTCTTCCCAACACCAATCTTACTGTTTTATTGGCCTCGAAATCCAAAGTGATAGTTCATAGAGTACACAGAACCATCATTAGGGAAGTCAAAAGACAGAGTTAGTAGGCCAATTTAGTAGAGTGGCAGGATATATGATCAATATCCAAAAATCAATAGGATTCCTCTACAGTAATAAAGAGAACTCAGAGAAGGAAATCAAGAAAGCAATACCATTTAAAATAGCCAACCACAAACTGAGGTGAACCTAATTATAGATACAAAAGACCTACACATCTACAACCAGGAGAGAATAAAACAGATGAATGGGACCTTTTAAGAATTAAATCCCTATACAGATCCAAAAACTTCTCCAACAGGGTAGAAAGGGAAGTGCTGGTCCAAGGTATAAAGAGACTGCCAAATACAACCAGAAATGCACAATCTAAAAGAGATAGAATTGACACATGGAACCTTCTAAAGATGAAATCCCCGTGTACATCAAAAACTTCTTCCAACAGGGTGAAAATAAAACCTACAGACTTGAAACAAACAGTTGGTAATACCATCTCAGACAAGAATCTTATAACAAAAGTTTACAGAACATTCCTGGGTCTGCACAAGAAAAATATTGATAACCCAATTACAAAACGGTCAATAGACATGGAAAGAATTTTCACAGAGGAAGATATTCCAATGGCAAATAGACACATGAAGAAATGCCCCAAATCACTGACAATAAGCGAAATGCAAATAAAAACCACAATGAGGTGTCATCTCACTCCACTAACAGTGACAAAGTTTAACAGGGCAGCAAGTAATAAATGTTGGAGAGGATTTAGAGAGAAAGGACCTCTTATTCATTGTTGGCAGTATTGTAAAAAGGTACAACTATTCTGGAAGGTAGTTTGGCGCTTCTTCAAAAAGCTGAACATAGAAATTCCATATGACCCAGCTATTCCACTACTTAGAATATACCCTGAGAATATGAGAACGGAGGCACAAACTGAGATTTGTACATAATGTTCATAGCAGCATTATTCACCATCACAAGGACATGGAAACAGCCCAAATGTCCAAGCACAAACGAATGGATTGAGACATTATAGTACATTCACACAATGGAATACTATGCAGCACGCAGGAGCAAAGATTTTGTAAACTATTACCTAAGTTGGGAGAGACTGGAGAATATTATGGTGAGCGAACTAACTCAATCCCACAAGGATAAATATTGTATAAAACCATTATTTTAGAATGAGTATAAGGATCTAAGAGGGGTGGGAGAGTTGGAAGCAGAGGGATGTGAATGTGCAGGGGAGGGGGAGACTAATCATCAGGTTGTACAATTTAATGGGTGGGGAGGTGAGGGAAATGGAACGAATTTATTCAAACTTGTATTCAAATTTTGTAAATAAACTAGTAGAAAAAAATACTTTTTTTTTTAAAAAAAAGGCTGTAATTTAGGTTGGTAACAGAATACACTCAGAACAGGACAGCTTCTGAAATGCCCTCTCAGAGCTTCACGGCTTAAGACCTGTGTTACAAATATCGCAATTCTGCCAGTTATTCTCTTTCCCAGCCACCCGTACCCTAGTCTTCCAGCTAACCTGGGCAAAGGCTCTGAGCTCTGGTGCTGTGTGGGCAGCAGTCTCAACGTCAGCTCTGTCTCATGTGGGATCTCTGGTTCTACCTGTGGCTGCTATGACTCTTACTCCACGAGGCCCTGATCTGATTGGTACAAGAACTAATGTCCCTGAAGAACACAGTGTATTCCCTTGTTTCTTCTTTCCTGCTGATGAGGTCCTCCAATCTGGTCAATTAGCCTATTATCCTCTTGTGGACAAGCTAACACTTCCTATTCACATATCCCTACCCGTCCACATGGCAAAGACAGTCAATAGCTCAGGAAGACATTCTGAACAAGAAACCTTGAACACCACACATAGTCTGGAGGGAAAAAGCTTAGACTTTTAAGAGAAGAAAAAAAAATGAAATAAATAAAACCTGATACTTAACATCTGTATGATTTTGAAGAAATTCTCAAACCCATCCTAACCTCCCATTCTTCATCAATAAAATAATTTTTCTATTTCACCAAGATACAGTGAGAATTCACTCAGGTAGTATGTGTAAAGGAGTCTCTTGGTGGTGCAAATGATTAAGCACTTGGCTAGTATTCTCTAGCTAAGTGTTGGCTAGGAAAACCACCCAAAAGTGCCTTGGGAGACAGGTCTGGAAACTCCAGCTGGGTTCTCTACACATGAGATCATCATGAAATCTCTTCAATAGCAACTAACGAGGACAGTAACAACAGCATGTGTGAAGAACTTAATCCATGCACAGCCCATTGTCACTTTTCAGTTCACAGTGGAGCCCCCTCCCCTTTCTTCATTTCCACATCGTTTTCTTTTTCTGGTTAATAGATATGATCCATACCCTCCATACTACTTAGTGGCTTAGCAGTGAGGAATAGAACTGCCAAACCAAAGGTATGTGGTTCAAATCCACCAGGGGCTCCAGGGGCGAAAGAAGAGTAATCATCACTCCTAGGGCCATTTACTGCCTTGAAAACCCACTGGACAGTCAGCCACGTGTTAATCCTGACTTGGCAATGTTGTTGTTGTTGTGAAGTGCCATTGAGTCATACATGACTCATAGCCACCCTATGAATGAAAGACCCGAACACTTGTATAACTTTCATCGTTTCTCCATGTTCATAGACTTTACAGAGGTAAGCTATTTCAGAAGTGGATGCCACTCCTGCCTCCAAGGCTGTTTTAATCAGGTAGCTCCGCCAAACACTGTCCACCATGGGTAACCATTATCGTATTTGACACATCAGTGTTACAGTGTTCAGCATTCACAGCAACCACGAGTTACCTCTGTACAGCAAATGGACAGACCAGTACTACACACAGTAAAAAAAAATCCACCATGGGGAGAAAACTTAAACACTTTAATTGAGTAGATTCTGAGTTGTATTGTAACTCTCAATCTGGTTTCCAAAGCAGCAAATCGTTACCAAAGGATGCTACCTATCTTTCTCACGGGGAGTGGTTTGTGAGTTTAAACTGATAGCCTGTAAATTAGCAGCCTGATACGTTAGGCATTACGCTAGCATAATTTTTATTCCTTGGAAATGCACTGATAAAGTCACTCTTCTGCTTTTTCCTTGTTTTTTCTTCTTCGTTTACCTATTTTTAGGAAAGCTTGTATCTTTAACATGGCTTTTTTGCAGGGGAAAATCCACTTCTCTCTTTGAGCATATAAAAGTTTCTGGAGGAATACATGTAATTCACAATGATCTTTACAGCAAAACAAAAGGACTTTGTGGTTTTCTAATTAACTGATTTCTCACACACAATATTCAAAATTATAAACAAACGATTATGTTTTGGTATTTAACTCTAAATTGAAATTTGTCTGCATGCCAAGTAAAACAGCAGTCTGCCACTGTCTAACATACTACAGGAGTTCCCAGATATTACTTCAAGGCAATGCCAAAATTAGATATCTAGTTCTTTTTTATTATACATAAAATGACTTGTTTACTAGTTTTATCAGTTAGGATATGCTTTATTGCAAGTTACAAAAAAATCCTGTTCAAACCATGTTAAATAATTAGTAAAATCTATGGTTTCTTTCTGCTGAAAAGTGCTGAGGAAAATAGAATAGCAAGGTTCTCACTCGCTGCCTTGAGTAGGACCCTACTCACAGCTGATACTCCACGGAGTTTCTAAGGCCGCAAATTACTCAGGTGGAGATTTTCTATCTTTTTCCCATTGAACACCTAGAAGATTTTTTTTTTTTAACCTAGAAGATTTTAATTTTGAATTATGTACCTTTTGTTTTGCAGTGCAATTCCTTGTAATTAGGCCACCAAAGCTCCCTACATGTACAAGCGTGTGTGTGTGTGTGTGTGTGTGTGTGTGTGTGTTGCTTCCCTCTCTCTGCTGTGCCTAGCTTCAGTGTTAAGCTATGTTTTCCCTAATGTTCAATACTTATATGCTTATCCTTTCTTTGGGCTTTTTTCCTCAATATTCACGTCCAAGCAAAAAAAAAAAAAAAAAAGAAAGCTGTTTTCTAAAAATTACCGTTGCTGAGAATCTTCTTGTCAAGAAATATGAAGCAAATCTCTTCAGAACCTCAGTGTCTTTGAACCGGTTTTTGAAGTAATAACTGGCTGGGGGGTGGCCTGCTATGTGGCCCAGTAAACAGAGTTTCTCATTGACAGATAGACCTCCGATTATAAACTGAATGTATTCCAAAATGTGTCTCTCTAAGTCAGATTTGCAGGTAAGTTGGAACAATGGCACATAGTTCTTACCTAGCTTTACTTCAATCCAAAAAACCTCTGGTGGTGTAGCGTGCAACATTTTCAACAGCAAACCAAAAAGTTGACAGTTTGAATCCATACTGCTCTGTGGCCGAACAATAGGCAGCCTCCTGCAGATAGGTGTACAGCGGAGGGAACTCCAGCTGGGAATTGCTTAAAGTCAGAACCAGCTTAATGGCACTAGGTTTGTTTTGAGATTTTAGTGTAAAAGAAGATTCTAAACCTTTCCAATGACTTAACAAGCTACACATATAGCAAATGTAAATATTTGCAACTAGGGGTTTAGGTCAATCTTTTTCAAGTGAGAACAGGTTTGCATGTTATTCGTTAAAGGATAAGTAGGGGTTGTCCTTAACTGAGGGAAGTGAGTTGAGGACTTTGTGTGGCAAGTTTTACCAAGACACCTGGGAAGTTCCAAGTGGCTAGTGTGAAGAAAACTGAGGAAGGTACTGAGGTATTTGGAATGAATATTAAATTATATTGCTCCACCCATTAGGGTTCAGACAAGGATGAGAGAGAGAGAGACAGAGAGTGTAAGAGAGAGAGAGAGAGAAGGAATTGTCTTATACAATTCTGGGAACTGGCTCAGTAAGTTGCAAGTCTATAGGCTAGGAAAGGAAGGGAAGATCAGAAGCAGCCTGGAATTCCATAAGTACAGACCATCTGGAATTTGTAAACTCAGAGAATGCCTACTTCCACTTTTAACAGTCTGGCCCAAACAGGATGGCTGCCCTTTTCCCTAACTTAAAGTTGGGAATTGTAATTATGTTTGCAAAATCCCTTCACTGCATCACCTACATTAACGTTTGAATAACGGTGAGTTAACTGGACTCTAGTTCAAAGTAACTGAATTGACACATCAAAGTACTGTCACAGTTGCTGAGATCGTTAGTTCTTATGACTTCAATGTATTTTTGAGTTGGAGAAATAGTTCCCAAAATACTATATTCCCAGCCTCCCTTTGTGTCTAGGAAGCACAGTGTAAGTGGAAAAAATGTTATGTTCCTTCTTCCCTTCCCGCTGGCAGGAACGTTTATGTGAAGGTTAAAGTTCACATAGTGTCTTGAACAATGAAGTCATTTACTATAGAGGATAAAATAAAATAGAAGAAATCAAAGTATCTGATACCAAGGATGATCTTCTAAGACCATCTCTGGGCCTCCCTGATTTGGATATTTTCTCTATGGTTGTTGTTGCTATTGTTAGGGATTCTTGAGTCTACTATGACTCACAGTCGCCTTATACAATAGATCAAAACTTTGACCTGTCTTGTCTCATTTTCAGGATCTTTGATATGCTCCAGCCTGTTGTTACACTTTGTCAATCTTTTGAGGGTCTTCTCTTCTGCTGACCATGCATGCTATACCTTCTCCAGCAAGATTAACTTCTTCAAAGGACTAGGTCCTCCTGACAACATGCCCAAAGTATGTAAGATGAAGTTTCACCATGAAAGAGAAGTATATGACATTGCTTCGGTCCCTGTCACATGTCCATTTATGTTGGTGTGCTTTGATTTGTGTTTTTTTGGTACATTTATGTTTTAAACCTAAGCCAGTCCAATTATAACTAATACTGAAATGAAACCACATTATTCATTAAACTGTTACAAAATGTAGCAAAGGTTTTTTATTATTATGATTATTCTTTTAAAACAATATTAAGCTTCCCTTGGAGATGAAGTATCAATTAATACTCCTGTATTTTAAGCTAAAATAGACTGGATAGGTTTATATTTTTAGATTACATAGGTTGAAATAATACGAAAAGGGAGGTAAAAAAATGCGAAGACATTACTTATAAAACTGATTCATTAAGCTGCATCTCAAAACAGGAAGGACACTGGCATGATTCCTTTAAATTAAAGGATATATTTCTTTTTATTTTTCTATTACATTTACTTAATCGATATAGGAAAGTTCAAATGACCCTGCACAGTAAATGCTGCTTCTATATCAGAGTCAGTAGTATTATCAAGAGAAAATCCAGGCCCTGTCACAAAAGTTGACTTGATATATTGCACTTTAAAATATATTTCTTTTAATTTAACATAATCAGGTTTTTTTTAAAAAGTACTCAAAAATATATTCCTCAAAGAAATACATGTATTTCTCTTCATTTTAATAAATAAAGAAGGGGTCAATCACTTCCTAGATAATATCTGAAAACTATTCTTTAAATTTGAAGTATTGCATATGGTGAAAACGGAAGCATTGCAGTTAAATTACGTCATGGTTAAGTAGCCCGTTGTGCCTCAAGCCTCACCATGTCTCCTACGTTTCCGGATTGTCATTTAAATACAACATTGTCATTGTGTTATGTGTCATCAAGTTGATTCTAACTCATCGTGATCCCACGTGACAGAGCAGCACTTCCTGTAATCACTGTGGAAGCAGATTCACAGATTTTCTTTCCACAGAGTCTCTGGGTGGGCCCAGATCATGAACGTTTTTGTTTAGCAGCTCCTAATCATCCTGATATTCAGACTCAATTTTAATAGTCAATACTTTTTTTAATATTCCTAATTTGTCATAGGGTCATAGAAGGAAAATTGATGCCTTTGAGCTGCAGTGCTAGAAAAGAGTATTGAATGTACCATGGACTGCTAGGAGAACAAACCGGTTCGTCCTAGAGGGGACGAGGGGACAAGACCAGGCTGCTCCTTGGAGACAAGGATTCTGAAACTCTGTCTAACCTACTTTGGGCATGTTGCAAGGAGGAAACTTGAAGAGGGACCTCATGCGTGGGAGGGTGAGGACAGCACAACAGAGGAAGACCTGAGATAGATTGACTCAGTGATACAGGAATGGGGGTAGGCATGTTAGAGACAATAAGGTTGTCCCAGGACAGAGCAGGGTTCAGAGCTGTTGTACATAGGGTTGTTATGAGTTACAAGTGATTCAAGGACACATAACAACAACAATAACAATTTGTTATAATTCAAATACATCAAAACTATGGAGACATGTTTTTATTAAAGATTTTTTATGGATATGTTGCTGCTGCTGTGTTACGTGCCATTGAGTCAACAAGGGTCATAGTGACCTTATGAACAATGGGTCTGAATTCTGCTCTATCCTGAACCATCCTCACCATCTTTCGTATGCCCAAGTCCATTGAATAATCACTGCACTAGTTCATCTCAATGAAGATCTTTCTGACTCTTCATCTTTTAAAGTATAAAGTTCTTTTCCAAGAACATTTCCCTCTTGATAACATGCACAGAGTATGTGAGATCAAGTTTCACTATCCTTGCCTCTTAGAAGCACCACGGTGGCACGCACTTCCTCTAAGAGAAACTTTTGGCAGTCCATGAATATTCAATACTTACCTCTAACACCACAGCTCAAAGGAAGACCCTTCTTCTTTCTTCACTCAGTGCCCAATTTTCAGTTAGGTGCACAGGAAGCATTTGCAAATACCATGACCTGGGATCAGGCACTCCTTAGACTTTAGACTGAGATCATTGCTTTTTAGTATGGTAAGAGGTCCTATATCAGGAGATATTTTCCCCCCATATACTTTACTTTTTGAAATTTACATTTTAAAAAAGGTTATTTATCTGTGCCTCAGCAATAACTCACTTCTATTTTTGATAAAAGAGACTCAGTGACTATTATATATTTGCAGGTAATATTTATTAGGATTGTATGAAAATATACCAGAACACTAAGAATCATAGGAGAACGTTAGCCATTCAGTAAGCCTTTACAAATTACTATGTTTCAATAAGCTAAAGTTATCAGGAGCTGGCGCCCGTACAAAAGCCAAGCCACACTTTGCCACCATTCTCCTTACACCGGCAAATTGTAAATGTTAACCAATTAAAAATCTCTGTCTTACTGATGAATACTGAATCTCCTTTTGTCTGTATCATTTTCTTAATATTTTGAGGTTTTTGCTTTATTTCTTTGTCTTTTTTTAAGTTTTATATGAACATAAAAGCGTGTTTTAGTTATTTTTGTGCAAAATTCTTTCTGAAGCATGCACCATATAAGCATATGTATGAATATAATAAAAGGACTTTTTTCTTTCCATAGCTTGTAGTATGCCTATGCTTCCATTTTTAAACCACCAATCACCACTGGTAAGATCTAGAAAATATAATCACTCAAACTCAAGATGAATCAACCTACAAACTTCTAACATGAAATGTACATATTTTATATAGAATGTTTAATGATTTGGTCATCATATATTCCTGATGGCACTATGATTTTTGGCTTATAACAAAGTAGTGGTTTTTAAATTGGCCTTTGAAAGAAGTTAAAATTTCCACTCAATGTGTTGTGTCGGCCTTTTTAATACCATCTGTGGCTTTGCATCATTCAAATTCTGAAAGTTACTTTTTGTTAAATCCAGTTACATTTTCCTTTCTAAGTGTCTTCTTTATCTAGTGCTTCTATGACAGAGGCACCAGGAGTGGCTGGCTTTAACAAACAGAAGATTATTATCTTACAGTTTAAGACGTTGGAAATTCAGTTACATTCTGTATGCCACCTTTAGGGGAAAGGTCTGGCTCGCTTGTGCTCTCTCTCTGTTGTGAAGGAAAGATGCTCTTGTTGCCTTCAGCTCTGTAACCTGTGTTCACCTGGAGATCCACAGCCATGTGCCAAGTCAAAGAGCTTCCAGCAGAGGCCCAGGTCCAACATAACTCAGTTCACTCCTGGTCAACAGTTCTTAGTTATATTAAGGTTTAATGTTCCCAATTCATTTTCCTTCCCCCTTTATCTCCTATGAGATAAAAAAAGTATTACCTGTCACAGCCTAGGGAAACTTCTTTTACATCTGATTAAGGCTGTGATAGGATTAAAGGGTTTACATTCCACTCTTAATCCTTTTACAACTATTCAGTGTATAAATTCATGAGCATTATTACATAGCTTCCACATCATGTCATTGCATACATATCTTTTAGGGTGATAATATAATCTATGACATCAAGGAAAAGTGGGAAAATCTATCGTAATTGAATATTGCTAAACTGACTTTATTTTTAAATGATAGAATTTCCCATCATTGTGGGTTGGTAATGTCACCTCCAGACTACAGGTTTTACTCTGATGTGTGTAGAGTTTAGAAGTCATCACTTCGCATCCTCCAATAAGGAAGCACTAGACAAACTAAGAATGGATGTCTTTTCTTGGTTCCATCAAAGACAGGGGTTGCTGGGAAAAACTGTCACTTCAAAATCCTTAGACACAGAGACATACAAAAAATTACAGCAAACAAAATCTGTTTATGTACACAGAAGGTAGTGGGGGCCATGGACTGGAAAGGAGTGTTAAACAGTAAGGCAGTACGTCTGGTGAAATTCCTGGATGGTGCAAACTCCTCGTGTGCTCAGCTCCTAACTACAAGTCTCCAGTTTACCCAGAGGCAAACTTGGAAAGAAGATCTGATGTACCTTTGAAAGCTTAGCCATTAAAAACCTATATGAAGAACAGTTCTTTTCTGACATGCAAGGAGTTGCGATGAGCTGAAATCAGCTTCATATCAAATGAGGTTAGGGAAGGGTGGTTTTAGTTTTGTATTTGAAGTGTAGACTACAGCAAGAGTGAAAAAATTCATATGATTTCTTTCCAGAGACATCACGGAGTTCTAAAGGTAAAGATCTGAGAAAGACGTCCTCACGGCTCTTGGAAAGGAGAGGAAGAGTATTCATTGTGAAAAAGATGCAGGTTTCTTCCTAATAGAACCTCCTCAGCAGAGAAAGAGACGTTACCAGGGCTTATCCCAGCTAAGGGAGGGCTTTCCTCTCAATTCAGCCTCCAACAGTCTTCATCAATGAGCTCAGACGGAGTTGGAAGCAAATTGTGCTGCTACCTTCTCTGGCAGTTCCAATCTACCAACCACTCAATGGAAGAAAGATGACAGTCTCCCCTGTGTAATTTACCAATGGAGGGTCAGCTGTGAGTCAATTCAAAGTCAGTGATAATGAATTCAGGTCAAAGTATAAGGGGAAGACAGAATTAACAGGATTCATGGCATCAAGGAAATAGATTGAGAATTCTGCAGCCAGGGAAAAATAATTGAAGGGGAAAGGGGAAAATTATATTACTCAATATCATTTATTAAGACTGCAATCCCAAAATCCAGACTGTTTTAAAAAGACTTGGACTGATTCAGAAGGCTATCCAACACTCCTACTTCCCACACTTTACCAGCATACCAAGAAGACAGGATAAAAACAGCAAATTAAAGTACACCAGGACACACAGGAAAGTCTAATGAGTAAGGAGCTGTACTGCCAACCCAAAGGCAGGCAGTTCAAATCCACCACCTGCCCTGAGGGAGAAAGATGAGGAATCTCCTCCTATGCTTTTTAGAGTCTGAAAACCTGTTGGTTCAGACTCAACCGCAATAAGAGAGAACCTTAATCAAAAGAAAATTGGAATAGCTATATATTTCTTTCAGACAAATCACATTTTAGAACAAGAAATACAGAATAAAGAAAAACATTGTAAAATGATAAACAGGTCAACTCTAAAGAAAAAAAAAAACACTATAAAGTGTGTGTGCACCTAACCACAGGACATTAGAATGTGAGGGGAAAAAAAGGAGGAATAGAAAACTCACTATTATAGTAAGAAATTCTAGTACCTCCTGATTAATTGTGGATATATCAAGCAGGGAAAATTTTAAAAAGAAGAAAAGGAAAACAAATAATCCATAAGGAAACGCAAGACCTGCACAGCTCTATCCATCAATATTATCTAATTGACTTTAAACAACATTCTATCCAACTACAACAGACTAGCTTTGTTTTTAAATTTCCAATGAAATATTTGCCAATATAGCTCACATTCTGTACTACTATATGTACTTTAACAAATTTGAAAGAATAGAAAAAAATAAGGCATATGTATATCATAACAATAAAATAAAACTGGCAACGAGTAATGAAAGATAGCTAGAAAAGTATAAGACATCTGTGAATTAAGCAACATAACTTCTAAAGAAAACAATTGTTTTTTAAGAAAACAAAATTTCGAAAAGGAAGATTTAAATATTTCAAACTAAATGAAATCTTATTCATCAAAATGTGTAAAAGATAATGCTGCGCTTAGAGACAATTTATGTAAGTTGGTCTTGTTTGAGGTTTTGTTTTCTGTTGTTTTTAGGTTGGTTTTTTTTTTTTTTTACTTTTTCTGAGATTTAAGTGAAACGTCATAGAGTAAATTAGTTCTCCCTTCAACAATTCAGATACATTTTGTTTACTGAAATTGACTGCAATGCTGGAAATGTAATAGCACCCTTCTGATTCCTTCCTTGTGTTTACCCTTCCCATTAATTTCTCTTTATGATCGCCTCTCCCTACCTTTTGAGCTTTATCTCTAGGATAACGCTGGCCTTCAGATCTTACATCAGAAGATTGTTCAATTGAGCGCATGGCTTCCTGGTGTTATTGCTTCCCTAACCGTTATTGGTTTCAGGGGCCTTTAAAATGAGTATGAGTCATAGCAATTTCAAGAACAGCAAATCTGAGTCTTTCCCTAACTTGTGCCGTCCTCATCTCTGAAATACTTGTCTTCATTTTTGCAGTTCTTGTGTTGATCCTTCTTATTGAAGTTCTTCCTTTCTCTCACTGACGTCTTACTTTTCCAAGTATGATGTCCTATTCCAACAACTAGCCCCTCCTAACAGCATACCCATCATCCTGGCTTCTAAGTAGCACCTGCTGTCCACTTTCTGTACAGAGGTAACTCGGGGTTGTTGTGATGCTAAACACTGTGACACTGATGTGTCAAATGTGATAATGGTTACTCATGGTGGACAGTGTTTGTTTGAACTTCCCAATTAAAACAAGCTTGGAAGCAGTAGTGGCATCCACTTCCAAAATAACTTGCCTCCAGAAACTCTATGAACTTGGAGAAATGACAAAAGTTACACAAATGTTCAAGTCTTTTGTTCATAGGGTTGCTATGAGTCATCTACGACTCAATAGCACTTAACCAGATTGTTTAGCTAAAAGTTAAGACAAGGGGATAAATTCAGTACCAAGTCTGAAGGGTGTCTAAAAGTCATAGTTTGGGGAAAATTCCACCAGTCTTTATCAAGTCAGGAAATCTGGTCTATTTTGATTTTTACTTTTATTCCACATTTTTCTCCCACTATAGCCAGGACCTTGTATTGTGATTCCTTTCAGAGCAGTTGGAAATAGACGCTGGTTACTATCTATTTTTTTCTATGCCACATTAGTGAAGACTGTGGTTTTAATAGTCTATTTTGCCTTTGGACTAATTTTTTTCCATGGATATTTGTTGACTTTTTGGGTTTTGGTGTGTGTGGTTTTTTTTTCACTCTCCTTTGCTCAAGACAGAAAGAAATCAATAGTTGCAATTGGGATGACCATTTACAAGCTTTTCAGACTGTGGTAGCTACTCACCAAAGTAGGATGTGGAAGATTATCTTTGTGTATAATACTATACCAATGGACCATGTCTCTAAGTACTGTGGTCGTGAGCCCTCAGAGCCAGTGACAAGAATACATTACAGCATTAAATGAAAACATTAGAAACACAATAAACTAAACTTCTACCTTAAGCAATTTCTTTAATGTTGCTTAGTATTCCATGCGTGGAGGGGTAGAGGGTTAATGCAGGAAAGCAACACCCTGCGTGACATGGATAGGCACAGAGACTGTGGCAGTGGGGTTAGGTACGTCAGAGATGTGAGGCCAGCTCAGGGGAGAGCATGATTCAAAGCCATTCTTCAAAGGGTCAGTATAAGTCTCAGTGGACTCGACAGCACATAAGAGCATTCCATGCGAGTATCTGCGGGAGTCTGAACAGTGGTCTGTGCACTGGCACTTAAACGGTTTCCTTCCTTTTCCGTTGTGCACATTGCTGACATGCGTGTGCACATACATATTTGTATCAGTTCTTGTTCCTCCAGAATATATACCTAGTAGTGTGGTTATCGGATCATTTAGTATCTCTATTTTTAGTACTTTAAGAAAACTTCATATCATTTTTTATAGTAATTGTATCATTTTGCATTTTCACCATTAGTATAAAACAGTTCCAATCTCTCTACAACCTAATCAGTATTTGTTATTTTCTTATCACTGCTGTTGTAGGATGTGTGTGTGTGTATGTGTGTGTGTGCACGCGTGCGCATGTGTGCATGTGCTTAGTACTATTTTTGTTTGAGTATGATTGCAGTTTTAATTTCTTCATGTCAATTTAAAGACTGAAGTCCACCTGATCTAAGCCATGGTCTTTTCATTTGCTTCCTATGCATCTGAACGTTGGACAGTAAATAAAGAAGGCTAAAGAAGTATTGATGTCTTTGAACTGAGGTGCTGGTGAAGAGTATTGGATATTCTATGGACTGCCAAAATAACAAGCAAATGTGTCTTGAAGGAAGTGCAATCAGAATGTTCCTCAGAGGCGAGAAGGTGAAACGTCGTCTTACATACCTCCTTTGGGCATATTCTCAGAAGGAGCCAATCATTGGGGAGGGACATTATTCTGAGAAAGTAGAGGGTCAGAGAAAGAGAAGACGACCCTCAATAAGATGGATTGACATAGTGACTGTCACAAAAGGCTTGAGTAAAAGGTCATCAGGATGGTCCAGGAGAGGTCTGGCTCAGCTCTTGTTGTTCACAGGGTTGCTATGAGTCATAGGCAATCCAAAGACACTTAAAAAACAATAACAGTGACCAAAGTAGGGAGCTCTGGTGGCCTGGTGGAGAGGGACGTGTGCTGCTAAACCAGAAGCAGGCAGGTAGAAGGTACTGGATGCTCTGAGAGAGAAAAAAAAATGGACAAATTTGCCGTGTGACTTATAACCTCTGAGATTCCCCGGGAGGGTAAGCTATGAGTCAGTTCTAACGCAATGGCAGAGAGAGAGAGAGAGAGAGAGAGAGAGAGAATGGCCAACACTGGAAACCCTGTGGCTTTAGTGCATTACATGTTAGCTGTCAACCAAATAAAATTCTGTAGTTGAGCTACTCTTCAAGAAGCAGCTGAACCGTCTCCTTTTGTAAACACTACAACCTCGTAGACCTGATGGAGGGTCAGTATAAATCAGAAACCACTCAGTGGCAGTGGTTTGGGTCTGGTGGGAAGGCTCAGCCATCACAAACATGTCTTCATCTGTTTGTGGACATGAGCATCTCCTTTGATGTACTATCTGTTCATGTCGTCTTCCTGGTTTTAAAGCAGGCTGTTTTCTATTGGCTGTTGAGGTGTCTCTAATTTTCTCTAAGTTTAAGAAACGAGTCTTTTGCCTTATACGTCAGTGTGAAAGTTCTTTCTCCCCCAGGCTTTACACTCTTTTAAAGAAGCAGCAAAGGGGAGAACCTGCATGAATGTATGCAAACCCCTCTTGTCTTGAGAGGATTTTTCTACATCCGTATTTGCATATGCTTCACATTTATCCGTGATGTTATTATGTGCCAGAGTCAGAATTGACTCCCAGCTGGCTCTCCAGAAGTTTTCCAAGTCTGTAAATCATGTGGGAGGAGACTGCCCATCTTTCTCCCTTAGAACAGTGGCTGCATTTGAACAGCGTACCTTCGGCTTTCCAGCACAACTCCTACTGTGAAGCCACCAGGCACCCTAATAGATCAATGTACAGAGTAACAGGTCGACCCACAGATAATTTTTACTCTTTACAAAGGAGGGAAGTTAAAATACAATTCAACCTAGTAATTTAAAAAAAAATTATTATTCCAGAAATTGTTTCCAAGTATTTTCACTATTTATTACTAAATGTAAAGCTACTTTTTAGTGAATGATCTAATTCCATGTCCTACTATCATTTTTATTGCCCTATATGCCAACATTAAAAGTTGAGAGTAATTTTGAATATGCCCAGAAACTTTAAAAGAAATAATTTTGATATCCAAGCTCGGAGCTCAAGGTTACTTTCAAGTTCCCCCTCTAATGCTGATAGATAGTTTCAGTTTACTCTTTTAAAAAAAAAAAAATGAATTCATAACCAAGTTCCCTGAAAGAAAAAGCAAAAGAAAGCAGAACTTTGCTTCTCAAGGACGTTTCTGATTACACGTCTTCCTCTTTGCTTATTCCACCCCTTCCTTGTGCGGACCGTTTTCAAACTTTAACGGGTGTTTTGCACCTGGAAAAGACTGGGATGTGAGGAGAGTAGGAGGAGAATTCAGCTGACAAGATTTAAAATAGAGTTCTCACTTGTGGAAGATTTTGTTGATGAAGAAAGCTGGAATCTTCCCCTTCTGGTCAGCGAAGCAAATTAGGATGGTGTTGAAATTATATTTGTCTTGTCATCTCCCTGGCAGGACACCTCTTGATAGGGCCTTCTGTTCCTCCCATTTCTTGGCAGCCTCTTCCTTTGGGATGTCTGGAAATAATGGAACTTTCAAGACTAAATAATGGAGCCTGGCAGAGCTTCTGCGCTTCTTACTTAAAGATCTAAATCATATGTTTGCATCAGGTCATTTAAAGTAAACTTGAAGCCCTTGAGTTGAAGCTTGAAATACAACCGTTTCACAATAGAATTCCGTCTTGGTCAGCTCTCCCTGGGCAGCAATTCCACCTAGAAGACCAGGGACTGCGCAGGACTTGGCTAAAGTTATCCTGTTCCTTTTAAAATATATGCTGCTTCACACTTCAGGTAAGAGAAGATAAAATATCCAGACGGACAAGGTGGTGCCCATCATTGGAACCAGATGCGTGGTTATTAAACCTGGCAGGCATGGGGATCTGGTTGTGTCTGGTTTTGCTCCATGCCTTGCAGGTCTGGTCTAGGCCCGAGCTCTAACTGACTCAGGAGTGACGCTAGACCTTTGAATCCAGAAGCAGCTCCTGCGTATGATTCCACAGGGCACAGAGCAAAGCAGGAACCAGCTGTTTGTTTCCTTGTTGATATGATCCATGTGATATTTCCTAATCAGAGCTACAAACTGCTTTGTTCCAGGTTAAGTCCCTGCTGAGAAATTGTATTTTCACCCCAGACATGCTGGAATCCGAACCTACATCTTAACATTGTAGACCTAAGAATCACCTGGAGATCTTGCTAATCTGTAGAGTCTGATTAAATAAATGTATCTTGGGTGGAAATGCAAGATCTTCACAGGGGGTTAAACCAGAATTCATCCATTCCAATTCCTATTCCTAATAAAAGTTCTCCAGGTGCACACCTTCTCTAAGAAAAATTTGTATCTACCTAGATGAGCTCTGGTGGTGTGATCCATTGCAAGTTACGTTGCTATACCCAAGGGTGGGCATCTCTCTGATTCAAATCCACTGCAGACACCTGGGGAGATAGATGAGCAAGTCCTGCCCACGCGATTTACAGCCTCAGAAACCAGAGAGAGGGTCACAGCAAGTCAGGACTTTCTCCATGACGGTCAGTGTGAGGTTTTTGCCTAGATGATATCTAAAGGTTATTGCTGGTGTCTTTTCTGAGGCAATGGATTTTGGTCCAGATCTTCCTTCTCTGCGTTAGGCACACGTCTCACACCCAAATGTGTCTTTAAGTCAAATTTATAATTAAGTTGGAACCAGTGTATAGAGTTATTATTAGCTTTACTTGTACTCAAAAATTAACTCATCATCATCAAGTCATTCCAGTCACCCATTATTACTAATGCGTGGACTGGGGAGGGTGAAAACAGGCTGCTCCTTGGAGGCAAGGATTTTGAAGATCCATCTCATACTTTCGGCATGAAGCCAGGAGGAACCAGTCCTTGGAGAGGGGCATCATGCTTGGAAGGGTGGAGGAACGGCATGAGAGGAAGACGAGATGAGATGGATTGACTCAGTGACTGGGGTAATGGGGGTTGGTGAGTCGGAGTCGGTGTCACTGGCTCTGGATAGAGCAGGGTTTGGAGCTGCTGTACATAGGGTCACTAGGAGTCACAAGCAGCTTGATGGGCACATAACAAAAACAACACCACCAAGTCAGACCTGACTCATAGCTGACCTTTCACAGCTGACTTATGAGGCTGTAAATCTCAAGGATAGAGATTGGCTATCATTCTCCCACAGACCAAGCGATAGATTCAAACCCTCAGAGAACCATAGCCTCAGGAGAGCTGGCCACTGGAATTTCCAGCTTTACGTTAGTGTAAGGAAAAGACTTAAATGATTTAAATGTACAGACAGCAAATGAAGGTGATTGTGGTGAAGAGTCTGCAGCAAGTTCAATCATTTCAGGAAGACGTTCTTCCATTGTTTCAGAAAGCAAATTTACAAAACATTAAAAGGAACATTAGAAGTTGTACAGACATCAGGGGTTTCTAACCCGGGGCCTCACTGCAGTGCTGTTTTGTAAGCACCGCGAGGTCCTCATTAAATGTCTGCTGTTGTTGGTTTCAGTTCAGTTCTGAAAAAGTTATGACTGTGTACACTGCATCTCAAAACTATCATGCAAAGTGAAAGAAGTCTTACACAAAGGCGTATGTGCTGATTCTGTTTAGATGAAGTTCTAGAACAGACTAAGTTAATTGAAAGTAAACTATTTACAAAATCTTCCAAGTGAGAATAAGACATGAATTATGTTTTCTGTCTTTTTTTTTTAATCCACAGTTTCATTTGTAAATTAATCTAAAGGAACAGCCAGTATTCAAATAAACCCTGTTCTCAAAAAACGTAATATGTGTGGGTCCCAGAGCCAGGGGTTCTTATTCTGGGAAACTGATGGGCTACCTCCTCCCACGATGACTGACCACCTTGGAAACCAAAAGGCGTGTTGCTGCAGGACAGAACTGATTTAACAGCAGTAGATGGATTCTTAAGTCTAAAAAGAAATGCATTCATTAGTTCTATTTTTCAGCTAAGAGATAAGGCATTGTTTACATTTGTATTTATCACTCTTGTTGTTTTTGCTGTGGAACCTGGGGCTGCTAAAAGAAATAATTAAAACTCCCCAGCCACTCAGCACACAGGAGGAGATTGCCTATCCGACTGCCAAGTCAGACTAGAATCACGGGAGGAGATTGCCTGTCCTTCTCCTGCAAAAGCAGCTGGTGGAATTAGAACTGCATGTCTTTGGGTTGCTGTGCAGTTTCTTGCCAGTAGGCCAGCAGAACTCTCAGGGTTGTTACAAGTCTTGTAGTAAAATACATATAACGTAAAATTCAGAATTGTAAGGATTTTAAAGTATACAATTCAGCAGCATTAAGTGCATTTACAACGTCATATAAACATCACCCACCACTACATCTAGTTCAGGAGTTTGCATCATCCCAAAAGGAGATTCCTCACACATTAAGCGGTTGCTCCTCAAACCTCCCTTACTCCGACATTTTTTTAATGTTTATCTTCCCTTCTTTACATTTATTTACTTGTTGTTATTATGTGACATCAAATTGGAATTGACTCAGTGCTGACATTCCAGTGGATGTTCAGAGGCCGTAAATTGTACTCGAGGATATAGCCTGTCTTTTTTCCTTTGGAACAGCTGGTGAATTTGAACCATACACCTTTGGGTTGGCAGCTCAACCTTTTACCCAATGGATTAGAAGAGCTTCCTGTGTCTCAAGTGGAGAGAGACAGCTCTAATGCATTCAGATGCACCAGGCCCCTCACTTTGATGGCACCCTGCTTGCCTGGCACTGAGAAGCACCTCAGTAAGTAGAAACAATGGAAACAGAATTAAGAAGACATCCCTTGAAATGAACAGCATTAACTACCATAGCAATATTTGTTTTCTATCAATGCACACATTTTTCTCCCCTTCTTTTTAGAAAGTGAATGTCAGAAGCACAGGCATCCAAGCAAGTTCTGCTGTTTACTTTAAAAGAAAGGTTTGGATGTATTTGACAAATTATTTATTACCCTCAGTGAAGGAGAGGGAACCAGGAACTTTTTATTCTATTCCTGTTTGCGGGTAATTTCCTGTGTGGGTTTAGGCAAATCACTTACTGTTTTGTGTGTTACTTATTGGGATGTTCCTTTTTTTTTTTTTTTTTTCAGAATGAATAGAACAGTTAATTCTCCTAAACTGGAAGCAACCTGTGGAATATGTTTTGCTGAAGTTTATGCAACAAGGGTAATAACCTACTTTCTGGATGAGTAAGAGGCTACAACTTTCTCAGCCTGACCTTTTCTTATCAGCAGCAACGCAAATCAGATTTTGAAGGGCCCTAGTTCCAACACACAGATTGTAATCACAATCCCAACAAGATTCTACACATATTTTTAACGAGGGAAAGAATTATTGTCATTTCAAGCTCATACATCTGCAGGGGTTGGGTCACAGTGCCCTGCTTAATTCCAAGGTGGAAAGGAAATCAAATCTCCCCAAGCCAGAAAAGAGAGGAGAAACCAAAAGTGGGCGGGGATGACTCATGTTCACATGGTATGTAGGACAATTAAGTCTTCTCTGATAAGACCCAGGCATGCAACATTTCTCTCTGATTTTCCAGTTGAGTCTCACTTTCCAATCTCAAGTCCCAGAACAGAGCAAGGAGCTGAAATATGTCTTCCTTTGCGTGTCTTATTCTCATACCTCCAATTCACGTTATACGAGTCTAGTCTCTGATTTGCCACAGTCACTTAATTTAGGGCAAGTTGGTAAAATTATAGATCCAGTTCAATTTTTTCCATTACCATTGACTTATGGCTTGATAGTGATTATCTTGCTTTTTATATTTATCATAAAGCAATCAAAATTGCAAAGCAGTTTAAAAGTAGGTAAAATATTTTATTATCAAGTATCTTGTAGTGTAGTGGACTGAACTGTGTTCCCCCAAAATATTTGTATGGATGGATGTAAGGCTATGACTGTGTAATGATCCCCCATAGTCTATATGACCAGATAGTTGTAGGAGGACTGAGTGGGGAACCAAGTACTCCCTAATTCCATCACAGCCCTAACTGTATATGAGATGAATTCCCCTGGGGAAAGGCTTTTGGTATCTTTTCTTTAGATATAAAAGGGGGCATGTAAGTGATTTGAGGGGAGGAAGATCTCAATATCACCAAGAAATAATTTCCAAGATTATATCTTTTGGAGGAAAAAAAAAGTCTCTTAACAGCAAAATTCCTTGATACCAAAGAAAATCAGAATGCCTGGATGCCTCTGGGGACGTTGGGGCCTACAATGCTGAATCACTAAAGGGCTTTCCTCCACAACCAATACACACACACACACAAAGAAGGCCTTCTCCTGCTCTCTCTCAATGCCATCAAGTCAGAACCCATCCAGAGTTGACTCCCCAGCAGGTTCTGAGGCTGTAAGTTGCAGGTTAGAGTATTGCCTGACTTTCTCGTGTGGAGCCGCTGGTGGATTGGAACTGCCAGAGAGGTGCGGCCCTTAGGTTGGTTAGCAGAGAAACTCCCTAATGACGACACCCCCAGAGCTGGTACCCTGAATCTGTGCTAGTAGCCTCATCAACTTTCAGCTCATACATTTTTGTTTGTCAAAAGCCATCCACTTGTGGCATCTCTATTGTAAGAAGCATTAAATAATCAAGGCACATAGAAAAATTTAAAAGTGCAAATAACAATAATTTGTGTATCTTTATGCAATCTATCAAGGAGATTGGTAGTACAGTCCATAGAGTGTTGCACTACTAACCCAAAGATGATGTCTCTCTGGTAGTTCAAATCCACCAGCTGCTCTCTGCAAGAGAAAGAGTGGCCTTCTCCTCTGCCGAAATTTACCTCAGAAAGGACAATGGTGAGTCAGTAATTTACAACCTCGAAAGATGCAATAGAGTGTCAGTAATGGGTTGATTCTGATTCTACAGCAATGCATTGGGTTGACGTAAGCATACAATTATCAGAAGAGAGAGGAACAATCTCCTCCCATGCAATTCACAGCTTTAGAAACCTGATGTGGGAGATAAACTATAAAGAAGTTCCAAATAAAAGGTAATGATAGAGTTAAACAACCAATGTGCATCCACAAAACTAAATGAGCAAGAGTTTAATTACTAATATATCATAATCGCCACACTGTTTTTGGAAGGTCATATGTTCAGTCACCAAATCTTTCTTGACAATCTTTCTAATACTATATTTCAGATATTTTTCTAAATTCTGAGCATAGAATAGTGAACAAAATAAAGTCCTTACCCTCTTAGGGACATGAAAAATGTACAAATAAAAGTGTCAGGCATTAATAAGTAATAAACAGATTCTATAGCTTTGCGGAACAATAAACAGATAAGGTAAAGGGTAAAGGAGGAGAAGAAATGTGGTACTGTATGAATGAGCTAGGTCATACTGTGGTAAGAACCACTAAACTCTCAGTGGCTTAAAACAACAAATATCCTTTCTCGCTTACACAATAGTCCAATAGGTTTCATGTAGAAAGGCTTAGCTTTATGTGGTTATCACTCGGGGGTAGAAGCTGATGGACTCCCCAGCTGGTCGTGAAGGCAGGGAAAAGGGGGAATGGAGAATCACACGCAGTCCCTTAAATGTTTCCACATGTCATTTCCATCCACATGCTGTTTATTGACCAAAGCAAGTCACAGAGCCTCACGTAACTCCGAGGTGGAAAGGAAGTGTAATCTCCTCCTGTGCCAGAACTGAGAAGAGAATCCAAGAAACGTGCAGGAGCATGACTGATGTGCACTTAGATTTATGATGCTGTTTTTGCAGGGTGCTCCAGCGCTCCCTGATAAGGTGCCATCTGAGCAGAGATGTGACGGGAATGAGCAAATTAGCTCTGTGGACATCTGAGGACAGAGTACTCTGGGCAGATGGAACAGCAGGACGTAGATTGGAGGGAAATATGCTTGGCATATTGAAGAGAACAAGGAGCCGGGGCTGGCTGAGCACATGAGGAGAATAATGATAAAGACATAAAGACGCCATACAAGGAACGGGAGACGTGGCCCAAGAGAACCTTGTGTGCTAATTACTGTAAAGGCTTGGATTTAATGTTGACTGAGATGGGCGGGAAGCAAGAGAATGGCAGAAGTTCTCTTGTTTCAAAAGATCTTTCAATCTACTACGAAGAGAGAGAGAGAGAGTGTGAGTGTGTGTGTGTCCCCAAACATGAAAACAATGAGGCAAATTAAAAGCCTGCTGTAATAATTTGCTCAAATAGAAATCGTTCCAGAGGCAAAGAAAAAAACAAACAGATTCTACATCTGTTTTAACATATAGTACTTTTTTTACTAGTGCAAAAGTGTGGGGGGAAAGTGAAAAATATACTATCATAATTATTATATATAATTTATTAAATTAATGTTATTAATGTGGCAAAAGAGAAAATAAACTATTAGCAGTACTGTACTCACTTCCCAGCAGTGACCCACACCACACTGGGAATTAAAGGAATGGGAGACTTTCTACATTGTTTTACAAAAGTTATTTTCTTTTTTGTCACAAACATTCACAACTTTTAATAACTATTAATAAACCAAATAACCAATATGCCCACTTAATGTTTCTATATTTAAAAAAATGGCTTCAAAAATGCTACACGTAAGCACAGTGTGGAATATTGAAACACCATATTCAAACAATGTACATCCTAGATTTTTCAGAATGAGAAAAGAATGATTATGAGTATGATAACAATGTCATATATTATCTAAACAATACACACTTAGTTATGAGAATACATTGATTAGCACACTGACTCATTGCTTTTGCACACTGCTATGTGTTATTTTGTTATATACTAGGCGCTGTTGTTGTTATTGTTGTGAAGTGCCATCAAGTTGTAGGTGACTCATAGTGCATAAACAAAAGACCTCAACACTTGTATAACTTTCATTCTTTCTCCAAGTTCATAGAATTTCCAGAGGTAAGCTGTTTTGGAAATGGATACCACTCCTGCTTCCAAGTCTGTTTTAATTGGGGAGCTCCACCAAACACTGTCTACCCTGGGTAAACATTATCACATTTGACACATCAGTATCACAAGTGTTTAGCATCACAGCAACCACGAGTTACCTATGTACAGCAAATGGACAGACCAGTGCTGTACCACCTAGAAGAATGCTTGACCAAAAACAATTAAAACCAGGCCTGAGGGATGCAGATTAAATTCACCCACCTTTGGCTTGGTAGCATCACTTTCTGTCCACTAGGCCAACTGATATACTGGCCATAGGATTAGGTAAAAGAGAAAAAAAACAAAAAACAAAAACAACTAAATAAAAGTTCAAAACAAATGAAACTGTTTCAGTACAAAAATTCACTGTTTTGAAGAAGGTAAAGGACTACACTATTGCATCATATATTATTGTTGTTGTTATGCAACCTTGAGTCAAACCTACTCATTGCTGACCCTCCAGCAGGTTTTCAGAGGCTGTAAATCACCTGAGAGGAGATGACCCGTCTTTCTCCAGGAGAGCAGCTGGTGGATTTGAATCGCATTTTTGGTTTGGTGATGCAACTCTTCATCACCAGAGCCGCCAGAGCTGCCCCATTGAATCGTGTAAGCATATGAAAGTTGGTTAAGAATTCAAACGCCCCTGGCCCATTTTATTCATCCTATAAGTCTTTACAAGATTCTCCCTTCAATTTCTAGTCTAAAAATACAGATTTGCCATCTGAGAATATTTTAGTGAGCTACAAAGACAAAGGAGTGAGAAGTAATATTTATGAGAAATGGTTGAAGAAAAAAGAATGCTCGGCCTGCAAAATAGGGTGTGAATGGCTATTTAATACCGACCGACCTCCCGAGTACATAACAGTCTTAATAATGCCAGATCTGCTCTACCTCAGGCAGGAAGAGAAAAGGAGGACACAGTTGGAAGCTACAACATCAAGTTAGAGATGAGTAAGGAGCGAGGACGTTAGACTTTGGGGGGAAGTCATGGCATGTCATGCTCAGGGGCACAGACTTTCCAAAGAAGCTCAATTTTCATCTGCCTGAATGGCTCCTAAATGCCCTTCAGTCTTCTGATTCTCTCTCTGGAGAAAAGGATTCCTTGACCTGGATTAGCAACTGGTTCTTATGCCAAACAACCTTCCGGAGCAGGAAACTCTCCTATATAATTCACCTAAAGAGATCCGGCTTCGACTTGAATCCATTTCCTCTCACTACGTCCTCAGTGGAGAGAAAGAAACATTCGTCTTGGAGCTCCATTGCTGAACACTTCAAATAATTCAAGACAGCAATTTTGTGCTCCAGCCTTCCTTTCTCCATGTTAAATGACTTCAACCCCTTCAATATTTCACAAATGTCGCCCGCCTTTTAATCAAGTTCACGGCAGCATCAATCACAGCACCTCAATTTATCGTGGTGAGTTGAAGTGAAACTTTTCTGGAACCTCTCTCCACGTTTTCTCTGTGGAATAACCTTGATTAAGGATCAGCAACCCGGTTCCATATGGAATCAGGTTGTAACATTTTGCAATTTGAGTGTGATCTCTTCAGGTTACTATTCAACCTCAATGATCCACTTTAGTGAAGTCAGATCTTGAACTGGATTGTCTCTTCTACTTCCTAAAACTTAAATGTCTGTGGTTCACAGGGATATTAGTAAAAAAAAAAAATCTTTTTGCTGAAAATGCCAAAAACCTGGCTTGAACTACTTTAGAACAAAAGGGAATTTAGGTAACCAAGCCACAGATGCGAGATTGCAGCTGCTTCACAATAATTAGAGTCTAAAATAAAACATGAACAGGACTTTTCCCTCTTCGTCTCTTGATTCTATTTTCCTCTGCAGTGCAGTACTAAGTTTAGTAGGTAATTCCAATATCAGAGTTAAATGGAACCTTCCTCTCTATTAATTCTATTCCTTGAACTACCACCAGTTTATTGCTAATTATCCCTTAACTAGGTAATGTAAGATCCTACTATGAATTTTCCCTGTCCTCAACTTCTCTTCTAGTACCTCAGTTACATATCACATCATACCACCTATGGGGTTAAGTCCCTTAAAGCCTTTATCAAATGTCTAGAGAATAACAAACTCAAACTTCCACATTATTAGACTCAATGATGGCTGTCCTTCGTATTCCTCAAACTTTAACACCCTGTGGTTCAACTATTCTGAATTATTTACATTTTATCGGTCACAACCTCATGAGGACCAAGTTAGTGTTTCTGTCTCTTCTTTACTCTCTATTTTGTCTCTTTAAAACACACACACATAAATAGATAGATAGATAGATAGATAGATAGATAGATCCACAAACATTTACTTTGGCATTCATTTCAATTGAGGGCAAACCCATGTATCTCAGAGTAGAGCTGTGTGCTAATTATACAGTTCTCAGTGACTATAATCCTTCAGAAATATATTTCCAGAACTTTCTTTCAAGGTACTTCTATAAAGGTTCATGCCTGCAGCTGTCTGATTATCAGCAAAACGCATCAATTGTTTTGCAACACTCAGTGATTCCAATGTCATTTACTAACTGATTTGGGGGATTTTTAAAATTTGTTTTACTCATTTTTTTTAAGGTTCAACTCAGGTTGGTTATTTTGTCTCAATGCCCATTAGTCAAAACCAAACTCATTGCCGACACTTCAGTTTCCACTCATGGTGACCCTCCTTCTGGTTTCCAAAGTGATAAATCTTACTGGCAGCAGGTTTTAATCTTTTCCCCACAGGTTGGCAGGTAGCTTTAAACCAATGGTGTTAAGTTATAAATCTAACAGGTAGCTCACTACCCCACGAGGGGTTTTAATGACTCTAGTCAGTGTTATTTACCCCCGTGGAACAAACCAAATCAAGCTGATGAGGATCAGGTCAATTCTGCCCCAAGCAGCGTACCCTCAGATTCCAGAGGCTGTAAATCTTCATGGGAAGAGACTGCCTCTCTGTCTCCTATGAACTGATTGGTGAACTCAACCAGCTGATCTCTCAGTTAATAGCACAAAACACAAGCCATAGCACTACAGGATTTCTATTATGTGGAAAGGAGTGGTAATATGAGGTAATAACCAGCACCATTATGTAATTCATTCTCCAATTTTTTGATGGTCAATTTACGTTCCTTGCTTGCACATGAACAAAAGCATTAAAAATATTAACAGAAAAACAACCCTTTCAAAAGCCACTCATGAAGACAAAGTAAAATATTATAATGGAATGTGCAGAGAGCTGAGATTGGAGGATGAAAAGGGGAGAACTCACTCAACACTTCTCAAGGTGAGAGAAAAGAAAAACATTCAAACCTCAAGTTGCAATCCTTAAGAGACATTATAAATGAAATCTTAAAACACCATGGAAGCATCAAAAGCAGATGGAGGGAACAGACAGAAGCATTGTACCAAAAAGAACTGGCGACTTTGGAATTGTTCAGGATGTCCCATATAATCAAGAGCCAGTGGTAATGAAGGAAGAAGTTCAAGTTGCACTGAAGGCATTGGCAAAAATAAAAGGAGCCAGGACTATATAGGGCACTAATTGACATATTTCAACTAACAAACGCAGCCCTGGACATGCTCACCAGCCTATGCCTAGTAAGTTGGAGGTCAATTGACTGCAGGAGATCTATATTTCTGTTCATTACCATCACTATCACATGAAGAAAACACTGCTGAGTAGCTTTCAAAAATTACCAGAACACCAAGAACTCCCAGAAGTTCAATCTGGATTTAGAAGAGGCTGTGGCAAAACGGATATATCATTGTTAACGTCAGATGAGTCCTGGCCAAAAGCCCAAAATGCCAGGGGAATGTCTATTTGTGTTTTATTGATTATGCAAAGGCATTTGTCTATGTGGACCATAACAAATTATGGCTAACATTGAGAAGAATGAGAATCCCAGAACACTTAACTGTGCTCATACAAAATCTTTACCTACACCAGGAGGCTGTTGTGCAAACAGAGCAAGAAAACATTTCACGCTTTAAATTTAAGTAAGGAATGTGTCAGAGTTGTATCCTTTCTCCATACCATTTCAATCTGTATGTTGAGCACATTATTTGAGAAGCTTGACATTTATGAAGAAGAATGTGGCTTCTGGATCAGTGGAAGGCTCATTAATAACCTGTGTTACATAGATGACACAACCTTGCTTGCTGAAAGTGAGAAGGACTTGAAATACTTGCCAAAGACCAAAGAATACAGCCTTCAATATGGATTGCATTTCAACATAAAGAAAACAAAAATACTTAGCGATGGACTGATAGACAGCATAATGATAAATGGGGGGGGGGAATTGAAGTCATCAATGATATCACCATACTTGGATCCACAGTCCTTTGTACCAGCAGTCAGGAGATCAGAAAACATATTTCACTAGGAAAGTCTTTGTTGATTGTTATGTGTCATCAAGTCAACTGCAACTCATAGCACCCCTGTGAACAACAGCTCTGAAGCCTGCACTGTCCCTAGCCAGTCTCACTGATTCCAACACACCTACCCCTAGTGCCCCAGTTATTAGATCAATCCATCTCATCAGGGAACTTGTCCCTCCAACCTTCCAAGCATGATGTCCTTCTCCAAGGATCAGTCCCTCCTGGCCACATGCCCAAAGATCTTCAACATTTTAGCCTCAAAGGAGAAACTTGCTTTCATACTAAGACAGACTTCTTTGTTTTCTTCTTGGTCCATGATATGATCAAGACTCTTCTCCAGCACCACAACTCAAAGGAATCACTTCTTTTTCTGTCATTTTTAGTCATTATCCAGCTCTTTGATACCTAACAAATAATCGTGAAGACAATGGACAGGATCAGGCACATCTTAGTCTCTAGACCGAAATTGTTGCTTCTCAGTACTCTGGAAAGATCCCTGACAGTAGATTTACCCAATGCAATGTGTCTTTTGATTTCCTGACAGCTGTTGCCAAAATTGTTGATTGTGGAGTCAAGCAAGCTATAACTGTTAACAACCTCAATCTCTTCTCCATCCATCATGGTGCTTCCAATTGGCCCAGTGGTGAGGATCTTTGTCTACTTGATGTTAAGCTTCAATCCATTTGAAGACTATAGTTCTTGTCCTTCTGCAGCAATTGCTTCAGGTCTTCCTTAGTTTCAACAAGCAAAGTTGTGTCATCTGCACAATATATGTTGTCGACGAGTCTTCTTCCAATCCTGATGCCACATTCCTTCTCACAAAACTCAGCCTCCCCTCCCCCCCCCAAAAAAAACCCCTCAGCCTCCCGAATGATCTTTTTTACATATAGAATACAAAGGTATGGAGATAGAACACATCCCTAGTGCACTCCATTCCTGATTTTGAACAATGCAGTGTTTCCCTGCTTTGTTCTGAGGACTACTTCCTGGTCCAAGTATTGCAGAACAGACCATCAATTACTCAGTTGCAAGTTCAAATGAAAACTAAAGAAGGTCAAATCAAATCCACAGGATACAAAATTTGACCTGGAGTCTGTCCCACCTGAATTTAAAAACCAACTCAGAATCAGGTCTGAGGCCTTGAACACTAATGCACAAAGACCAGATGAGGATGCAAAAGGTCATTACAAAGACAGAATAAGAAGAAAAGTCAAAATAGATGTCATAAGAGACTCTGAATATTGCATCAGAGTGCTAGGAAGTCAAAGCAAGAAGTCAAGGTCTTTAGGTGGGGATATCTACAAATTATTGAGGAGTGATGATGTCAATTTGAGGACTAACATCTGGTTGATTCAGACCCTGGTCTTTCCAATCACTTTCTATGAATCTGAGAGCTGGAGTAGAAATAAAGATGACAGAAGAAGAATTTCTATTTTTGAGTTATGATATTGGAGAAGAGTACTGCATATCAGCAGAACAAATAGATACCTCTTGGAGAAAATATAACCAGAGTACTCCTTGGAAGAAAAGATGATAAAGGTTTATTTCACATACTTTGGGAATGTCAGAAAGAGATACTATTCCTTGGAGATGGATGTCATACTTGGAAAGGTAGAGCATCTGCAAAAAAAGTTTTTGTTTTTGTTGTTGTTTAATGCCATCGAGTCGTAGATGACTCATAGCGACCCTATGAACGAACAGCCTGAGCACTGTTCGTACATAGAGTTTCCGGAGGCAAGCAATTTCGGAAGTGGATGCCGCTCCTGCTTCCAGGCTTGATTTAGTCTGGAAGCTCCAGCCAACAGCAGACGCAATATGAGGGATGGTCGAGTCTGACTTCCACCCACTTCATAAAGGAGAATTTTCCCAACCAATAACACTCATAGTAACAAACAGAGAGCTGCTAGATCAGACACTCCACCATGCTACTGCACCTATTTCTACCAATCATATAGGTTCGATATTCATTGTTGACTCACAGATAATACTCAGAGTTGTGGTACCAAGAGTGAGATTTATTAGGGAAATAGGACAGAGAGTAGGAGAGGCAAAGAATATCTTACAAGCCCAGGTTTAGTCTAGCAGTCCCAAGCCAGATTGACAGCAAAACACAATTTCTTGGTTAATAAAAGTATTGGTTTCAGCTCAGCAGTCAAATCCAAATCATCGACCAAGGTTTGCCTCAAAGCAGTTATAAGTCAGCTTCTCCTTCAATCATCTGGCAAGAAAAGCAACACCTTTAACTTTGTCTTTTATCTCAGGGCTCCTCAGATTACACCTTGCCATAGTTTCACTCCACAGCAATGCCACAGTCTCTCCACCACTATCAACAGGGTCTCACTTTCACCAGGGTCTTTCTTCAGACTCCTTCAAATCTTGCTACTCAGTGTGGGAAGTTTCTCTCTCTCTCTCTCTCTCTCTCTCTCCCCCCTCTCT
>NW_006399864.1:8855397-8862566 GCF_000299155.1 Elephantulus edwardii
TCTTCTCTCTCTCTCTCTCTCTCTCTCTCTCTCTTCTTAGTCCTACAGGTGTTGATGATTGCAAGACCATGTTTCTGCAGTTAATATTGCTGGTATCCAAAGGGGGCTAACATAATGGCTAGAAAAGACAACTTTTAAGCTAACACTGCAAAGACCCTAAACCAGATGGACTGGCACAGTGAATGCAGTAAGGGGCTGGAGAATGTCAGAGGTGGTGAGGAAGGCACAGGATAGGAAATGGTTCAGAGCCGTTGTTCATAGATTTGTTATGGATCAAGCTCAGCTTGATGGCACCTAACAATAATAAAGCACATGACCTCCTTGATGGGGCAGAGGTGATGTATTTTTTATTTATCCTCAAGTCCCATCTCATCACTTATAAGCTATGTGGTCTCAATTTTTGCAATTCTAAAATAGGATTATGAGAACAGTACCAAATCTATAGGCTTATTGTGAGAACTAAATGGTTAACAAAAATAAAATATTTATAAAATAGAATGTCTGGCATACGAAGCACCCAACAAATGTCAGTTTTTATTGTTAAGTTGTTATATATTTAGTATTATATTTAGTTTTCAGTAATACTCAAAAAATGATAGATTTTTAAAAATGGATAATTGAACCAGTGACAGAAAACACTGCATAGGTAGCGTCTCTGAATTTCCACTACTACTTATGAAGTCTCAGAATTTCCCAGAAGCTTTTTAATGCAGGTTGAGAATTGACAGTAAGAAAAATTCATTACTGATAGAAGGATACTGAGTAACATGTGAAATCAATGTTGACGATGCTGTTATAATTTATATTGGCACTATATAGAGCTTCCTCCAACCTTGATTCTAATGACAGCTGCACAAACCTGGCAAGAGAACTCAGACAACTCTTAGCAAGACTTTCCACAAACCAGATGCATTTATCTCCAGTCAATGAGTCCGTACTTCACAAAGATCAAGGGCAACTACAAAGAAACACTGAAGCTTCAATTGAACATGCAAGAATATTAAGGATCATTTATCCCTATTGTACATTTCACCAATCAAAGAGAGAGAAGGAAACTTATTTTTGGTGATATATAGACAAGTGTTCTGCACTAAATGTTTCACTAAATACATGACATAACTGACTCTTCACAATAATCCTAGGCTTACAGTCTCAAATTACAAACCAACAAACTAATAAAATAACATCTGTTTCCTTTCTACTTTACATGTTACTTCTCCAATATCTACTAAGAGAACTAAGGAAAAATATAGAAAATACAGATGACATGCAAATTGTGTGTTTAGTCCCTTCTGGAGACAGGAAAATGAACTAAGAAAGCCTCTAAAATACTTTCAGAAAGGAAAGAAACAAAGTCAGTGAATGACAGTTATTGTTACATATCATCAAGTGGAATCTAGCTCAAAGTTTACACGCCAGTGGGTTTTCAAAGGTTGTAAATTACACAGAGAAGCTGACGGATTAAAACTTCTGCCTTTAGGTTGACAGCCTAAATCCTTAACACAGAACCAGCAGGATAAAGTCAGCTCCAACTGACAGAGACTAGAATGAAATACTGCCCTGTCCTCACAACCTCTGTTGGTTTTTTTTTTTTTTTAAAGTCTGCTTTCTCTTTCTTACCTCTGTTGGTTTTAGACCCATTGTCAAAGCCATTCCAACACTCATTTGATTTCTTGAATGCTGCCTTCATAGATGTTGACTGTGAATCTAAGAACAATGAAGCCATAGAAAATGATCATTTTTGTGGTTTGTTGTTAATTGTTTGGTGCCTTTCAGTCAACTACAATCCATAGAGGCCCCATGAAGAATGGAAATGAACCCTGACCAATCCTGCCATCCTCAACATTCCTAATATATGTGATGCATTCCTAATAAACTTGATCACACTGCTACAGTCACTGTGTCAATTCATCTTGTAGTGGGTCTTCCTGGCTCCACTTTCTCCTAGATATGTGTGTGTTCTTTAGGCAGTCCAGGGGGTAGTCAGTACTTTTCTTCAGCGCTGCAACTCAAAGGCATTCTTTTTTCTTCTGTCATCTTCATTAATCGTCCAACTTTGAGACACATAGGGAGTAATTTTTTTCACTTCAATTTTTAGTACCTCTCAACTGTTATTGTTAGGTGCAATTGAGTACACATATAGTGTACAACAGGATGAAGCCTTGTCCATTCCAGCACCATTCTCACAATCTTTATGTACTTAAGCCCAATGTTGCTGGGCCTGTGTAATTCCATTTCATTGAGAGTCTTCTCTTTTGCTGGCCCTCACACTCACTCTTTAGGCAATGAACCTCCACCAGATTTCTGAGGCTATAAATCAAGATGATAGAGTTCACTTTTCTCCCTAGCAAAGATGGTGGATTCCAGCCATCAGATACTTACAGCATTTGGGTTCACAGAATGAACTGCTCTACTCTGACTCCCTTGATGTTGTTGTGTGTCTTTGTGTTGGAACGGACTGACACATAGCTGATTATCTCACTAAATTTCAGAGACAGTAAATTTTACCATAGGAGATTGTCCATCTTTCTCCCAAGAAGCAGCTAAAGGATTCAAACTATGTGCATTTGAGTTGGCAGCCAACCCCTTATTGCTCCGCCATCAGCATACAGATTTGAGAATGAAGGTGGAATAACAGGGACTCCTGTTATCACACATATCTATCGGTCCTCACATCTACCACAAAGCCCTCTATTTTCTTTAGGTCATATGGTTTTATTTCTTTACTTTAGACTACTTTACTTTTCATTACTTTAGGCCATATATTTTTATTTCATTTTTTTATTATTTCATTTTAAAAACACTTTTATTCTGATTTGGTGAGAGCTTACAAAGCGTATTGTACATTCCGTGGTCATCGTTGTTTTTGGTTTCTCAGTCATGCATATCTTGTTCCATGACAATAACTACAATACCCACCAGATTCTTAGAGTGACATACTCTATCGTTACTTCCACCAATGACTATTCATTCATTAGTGCCTCAGTCCCTTTACTGATAAAAGAATGAATAATCACACAGGCTTCCTAGTATCACCGAAGGGAGCTCTGATGGAACAGCCCTTAAGGATTTACACTGAAAAGATGACTCCTATCTGGTCATTTGAATTTACCAGCACTTCTGGGGACAGAGAGGCACAATCTCTCATGTGATTTACTCTCAGAAATCCGATGGAGGATCTATAGGTTGGTTCAGATTTGAGGACAGTAAATTTTAATTTTTTTTAATTTATTTTTTTTAGTATCACTGCAAAGAGTAAACAAGATCATCTGATGTACATAACCCAAGTTTCAACAAACACTTTCAGAGTTGCTCTCTCCCTTTCTTTTTTCTGTGAATAAGGATAGTGGCGGTGGTGGTGGTGACAACGGCAGCGGCAGCCAACAGTGGTGTTTGGTATAAAATGTACTCATACAGAAAGAGAGGGAGAGAGAGAGAGACTATGAAAAGAAGAAATACATGTGTGTTTTCTCCTTTGCTCATATATTTTTAATATTCATCTATTTTGTCACCAAAGGGAAAGTGAAGAGTCACATGCATCTGTTGTAAATCTTGTGACTCATGTACTGGAAAATGCCTTCGATATAATGGAGCCTTGCATCCTCATTTCACAGAGTCCAAGTACTCAGAAAATTCATCACAGCACTCTAAATATGCCCGTTCCTTATCATCTACTGCCCCAAATCAGAAAATGTTCTTTCTTCTTGAACATTGTTATAGACAGCAGAATCAATCAATCTCTCTCGCGCGCACGCGCGGTGTGTGTGTGTGTGTGTGTGTGTGTGTGTGTGTGGGTGTGTGTGTGTGTAGGGAGCCCTAGTGGCTGAATGGTACAGAATTGCTCTGCCAATGCAAAAGTATGAGGTTCTAAGCCACCAGTTTTTCCAAGGGAGAAAGTTGGACAATCTCCTGTGTGATTCACTGCCTTTGAAAACTCACTGGAGAGTCAGCTATGAGTCAGTGCCAACTCAACAGTATACAACAACTACACCGCATGCACACACAGATGTGTGTGTGTGTGTGTGTGTGTGTGTGTCCCCATCCATGTGTCCATGCTCTAGTGTCTTACTGGTGAAAAGTTAATGTTGCCAACCAAAAGGCACTGGGTGCGAATGCACAGTCTGCTTTGCAGGAGAAAGATGGGCAGTCTCTGCCTT
This sequence comes from Elephantulus edwardii, assembly GCF_000299155.1. NCBI lineage: Eukaryota > Metazoa > Chordata > Mammalia > Macroscelidea > Macroscelididae > Elephantulus > Elephantulus edwardii. The sequence continues at coordinate 8,859,555 of NW_006399864.1, forward strand.
TGCAATTTACAGCCTCGGAAAACCCACTAGAGGGTTGACTATGAGTTAGCTCTGACTTGTTAGCACATAACAACAAATTTTATATACAAATCTATACTATAAACTCCTGTGGGTTTTCAGAGGCTGTAAATGGCAAGGGATTAAATTGCTTATTCTTCTCCCTTGGAGCAGGCTGTGGATTTGAACACATGCCTTTGGGATTACAACACAGTTTAAATAAACTACAGTAGGCAAGTGAAAACACTATTCTCACATCACTTCTCACACTAATAAGAGGGTACCTCACATGGTCATAAGGATGCTACCAGAATTTATAGTAAACTCATAATTGTAGATAGATTTCTGTAAAGACTGAAAGCCAGGAGCATAAAATGAGTAGCAAGATGTGTCTCTTCCTATTTGATTCTCATTAAGACCTGAAGTCAATGAGTTATTGATGGTGGTCCACCACCCCTGGTGCCTACGTTTGTCTCATGTTACAATTTGGCTGCTTAGGTAGGAACTTGAAATTGATGTTTCTGACCTGATGCTTTTTTTTCACCCTATGAGACTAAACCTTCTTTACCTTAAAGAGTTTAACTGATATAATCATTGAGGAAACATAACCATAAAAGAGGTCAATCCATGATTTCTCAGCAGAATGCTTCACTGTAGTACACACACACACACACACACACACACACACACACGTTACTGATAGAAATACTTCTGATCTTAAAATTAACAAGTGCTCCTACAACTCACACCTCTAGAGCATGTTTTAAAAAATACAAGACCTTAGTGTTTACTTCCAATAATTCTTTCAAAGATTTAAGGAATTATTATTTTACTTTAGAAATTTTTTTTAGGTTAAAGAAAAGTAAGTAGAAGCATAGACTGTCCAAAATTCATACTATAGTTTTAAAATTTGAGGAAAGAGGCTGCTGGTTCCTTGTATTTATGTTTCTGTTTTTCATTTGATCCCTCAAAAGATTAGAAATAGAAATACAATTTAACCCAGCACACAATTCAAACCACCAACTGCTCTGTGTGGTAGAAGGTTGGGCAATCTCCTCCAGGGTGATTGACTGACTCTGAAAACTGGCAGAAGAGTCTGCTGTGAGTTGGTTCTGACTTGATGGCATCCAACAAGACCTCACTACTGGGGACACATCCTAATAAAATCAGATAATATTTTTAGATTTAATCTAAATTTAAATAGATATCTATTTGTTTCCTTGTTCTCTGTGGTGTGTTTGAAAGTGTTAGTTTAGAAATGAGGTGATCTCATCATAACTGTAAAGGAGTCATACTGAGCCTGAAGCAAAACTTACATGAGGAACAGGAAAAATGATGCCTTTCTTCCTTAAAATCAAGAGTAAACCAACCAGAAGGCATGTAAGACTCAGCTATGGTAGGTATACTATGCCCTCAAATTATATTCTAAACCTTTCCTGAAGAAAAACTTCCTATTTGACCTTGATAAATCCTTAAATATTTTTATCATTTTCCCACCTCACCATCTCCTCTGTAACCAAACGGTATTTCAAAATAATTGCTATGACAACTATCCCGAAGTTCTTCTCTAACGTAACTATAGTGTATCATGTTATTATTAGGACACAGAGGACAGATGAGGTGAAAAGAGAAGGGACACAGAGGGTCTACTATTGGGCTAATAGCAAAAAGGTTCTAATCCAGCAGCTGCTCTGTGGGGGAGAGATGAGCTTGTGTGTTTATATAAACATCTGTAGCCTTGGAAGCCCTGTGAGATAGCTCCACTCTGTCGTGTGGGGGCACTAAGAGTTGGAACCTACTGGAAGCCAACGAGTTTAGCAGTGAAAATTAAATAGAGGAGGTGACATTCTCTCCTTCATTGCAGGCAAATGAGACATGATCTACAAATTAACCTCACTTATAAAGAGCCCTGGTTTCATATGATCTCAGGCTACAGAACAAAAAGATAGTATTTCAAATTCATCAATCCCTCTATGGGAGAAATAGGGGCACTACCTCTGTCTGTAAAGATTTAGAGCTGCCTCCAGCTTCGGATCTCTATGAGCAGTCATCAGCATGGTTTGCAATGGGTTTGAATTTTGATATGAGAAATGTTGGAAAGGCGCCCAGGAGGTCTGATGGAGCATCAGGTGATAACACAACTTAGTAAACTACCAGCAAAGTTTTGCTGCCAAAAGCAAAATTAAAATCTTCAGTACAGGCAGAGGTCATAAGGCAGCTGATTCAGCTGGTTCTTGTCTGGCTGTTTGACTCTCTCCACCCAACACAGTGTGCTCAGAAGGCCGAGGCCCCATCAAAGGTAGACATGGCCCCCAAGAGGGAAGCAGTCCAGAACTCAGCAAAGGCAGAACAGCCGACTGGCTTCGAGCCTCCCCCGCCTCCACAGTCCTGCTTTGTTTTCTGATTTTAGCTTTTTACTTACAGCCACAGAAAAGCTTTTCGATTTACTGACTTTCCTTCTGATCCATTTCTTTTTCTTTCAGTAAATCCACTCTCTTCTCTAGACTTTTCTTTCATAACCTGCTCAGACTCCCTTAATCCTTCAGTAACTTCTTATACTCAACTGCCAAACAAGACTGCATTTCATTTTCCGTGCACCTCTTATAAATAAATTAACAGATTCACACTTGGACCTGAATAGAAAGTCTTTGCTTTTTGCTCTCATAGGAACTCCTGTTCTTTGCAAAGTCTCCCCAAACTCCGATTTCACAAAATAAAACCGTATTTGTGCCTTTGAGAAGCCACACATGGGGAGGTCAGAGTCACTGGTATTAAACCCCAGGTCTCTCTCCTACCAGTCAAGAAAAGAGATTCTGAGATGTACCACCAACTTCTCCACGTCTCAACTTGCTCACCTCAAAAAGTAAAAATTGTATGCCCACTTTGAAGTTCCTAATGAACATTTAATTTTATTACAAAAAATAGATTTACAGTGCCTGATCCAAAGAAAAGTTTTAAAGAGTGATATTTCATTTTTATGCTTGTTGTTGTGTTGCTGTTATGTGCCGTCGAGTC
>NW_006399864.1:8864236-8885849 GCF_000299155.1 Elephantulus edwardii
CATTGTAATATTTTGCTTTGTCATCCCGTGCTGCCTTTTGAAATCTTCTATTCAACTCTTTAGTATCTTGAATTCTTCCCTGTGCTTTGGCTTTTATGCTTACACTGCTGTTAAATACGACAATGAACATGAACGTGGTATTGTTGTTATGTACTGACAGCCAAGTCAGGACCACCTCACAGCTCTCATCTAGCTGGTTTCCAGAGGTAGTAAATCCCACAACAAGATATCATCCATCTCTCTCCTGTGGAACAGTGGTGGATTTGAACCACTTGATTTTGGGTTGACAGTGTATCTCCCAACCACGATGTGACCAGTGCACCTATTTAGGAACAATAGACACCAAGAAGAAGGACAATGGCTGTCACATTACAATGGCTGTCAAATAACTCAATTTTTTAAATAATGATTTATTGAATAAATTTGGTAAATGAATATTTGTTGAATAAATACCTTCCTAAAAATTTCCTCTCAAATCAGAAAATACTGGCAAAGTCTCATTTTTGTTCATTTTCTCCCATATCCCAGGATCAGCTAACACATGTTTGATAAGATTTTTCTGGCCAGCAACACTCTCCTGGGTTTCCATTTAAGTCTCACATGCTTGCTAGGTGCTGAAAGTGCAACTTTAACGTTCAGAAACCCATTATCTTTCTCTTTCTGTTCACTTTGGACTTTGACGGGAGATTGAGGTGATTAGGTGTCTTTGAATTCTAGCACCCTGGTCATGAAAGAGGTAATGGTGCCTCTACACCCTGGCCACAATGGCCTGTGTGAGTGTTCTCATGCCCAATTGTGGATGACCAATTTTAAGAGACCATTAAAAACCAGAGCACAAAATGCTTTGGACTGGATCCTGGAACAGAAATAGGACTTTAGTGGACAAAATACCTAATACCACAGTAATCTAGCCAATAGTTTTGTATCAATGTTAATTTTCCATTTTGACAAATGGATCATGGTTATATAAAATGCTGGCGTTAGGGGAAGCTGGAAACAGAATGTAAGTATTGGTAAATTAAGTTTATTTAGTATCAACAAGGAGCTCTAAGGAACTAACCAACAGGTTATGACATTGTGACACTAGCCATCATGGCAGTAACCACTATAGGATGCAAAGAGTAGATAATGATCACAACAGCAAACACACTTAGTACTTGTGTGAATAGTGGCTGAAGTGCTTCCCCTATAGTGTCTCTTTTTTTTTTTTTGATGTAGCAAAAAAAGTCAAGCTCATTGCCATTGAGTTGTTTTTAACTCATATCTGACCCTCCAGCTGGTTTCTGAGGCTGTAAACTACACAGAATGAGATGGTCTGTACTAATACTGTAATAAGGAGCTCTGGTGGCTTAGTGGTAAGGAGTTGCACTGGCAACCCAAAGGCAAGCAGTTTGAATCCACCAGCTGTTCCATGGGATAAAGATGGAGCATCTCCTCCTGTGTGATTTATTGCCTCTGAAAACCCATTGGATGGTCAGTTATGTGTCAGTTCAACTGGACAGTACGTGACAACAGAAATATTACTATACTCACTTTACAGGTGATGAAACTGAGATTGTTGTTGTTGTTGTTGTTGTTGTTATTGTTATGTTTGCAACTCATTGTGACCCTATGTACAACAGCCCTAAACTCTGCTCTATCCCTTGCCAATCTCACTGTCTCCGACACACCCACCTTCTTTACCCCAGTCACTGAATCAATCCACCTCATTGAGGGTCTTCCTCTCTTGCGCTGTCCCTCTACCCTTCCAAGCATGACATCCCTCTCCAAGGAGTGGTCCCCTCCTTACAACATGTCCAAAGTATATCAGACAATGACTCAGAATCCTTGCCTCCAAGAAGCAGCCTGGTTTACTTCCCAAAGTCATCAAACTAAGAAGATACAAAGCCAGTAGCATAAACCTAGGCAGTTTAGCCCACAAATCAGAGATATTAGCACAGTCATCCTGTAACTAAGCTAAGAGGTAGTAGCAAAGGAAAAGAGGCTGAAGTCATGGTTACAAAAGATAACTCGTAAGCTATCATAGTAGGAAGTAGATTAATATACATTTACCCTAAAGCAGTAGCAGTAAAGACATAAATGACCTGGGTTTTTTTAAGCCCAATTCTTCTACTACTTACCTCTGACAATTCAGCATTTATTTAAATGTTTTAGTCTCAAATTCCTTAGTTTTAAAAACATGAATGTGATGATTACTTTTAAGATGTTTTCCAAAACTAAAGAAATACACATGTGGCAGGCAAATAAAGCAAAGCCTTTTTTAAAAAACACCTTGAAAATATTATTTAAGTTGGGAAATGCGAGCCCTTAGAGATTTCTGTCAGATTCCATTGATGTGAGTATAATATTCACAAAACAATTAACTTGATTGATTAATTAATTAGTTAAATATCTCAGTAGCTGGGGTAAGGGTAGTAGGTACATCGGAGTCAGTGACACTGGCCCAGGGAAGACAGGCTTCAGAGCTGTTGAACATAGGGTAGCTATGAGTTGCAAGCAATTCAAAGACACATAACAACAATTTCATGCAAAAGTAATTGCAATTTTTATAAAATAACTAATAAGGTGACTAGTATTTTACAGAATAATAAAAATTAAACAGGCTTGCAATGAAAATATGAAGGGCAATTTAGTGCCACAAAGTTTAATTTATTGAGTGAAGGATGATAGAACTTTTGCCAAGCATAGAATTAAAACTGATAAAAATAGAGATGAACAAAGCACAGTATTGATCCTCAATATATAGAAAATGCTCTCAGTTGGCATAACATCTCTTTAAAAATACAATAAAATATAATAATGCTATGATTGACAAGAGGCTACAAAGGAGGGACCATCTAACTCAGACAAAGAAAAAATATTTGTAGAATGAGACATAATCTTTTTCAAGTGAAGAAGAGAGAAATGAAGTTTCATGGAAAGAGAGTTGTATAGACCAAAGAAAACTATTAAACAGTGAGGTATTCTGGGACGTTTGAGCATCATTTGCAAAAAGTGCTAATGGAAGTAGGGAAGAGAGAGGCCAGTGATATAAATTGAGCATAATTGGAGAAAGCTAAGAAAGGAAATCAGACAAGGCTTCTGAGGAGAAAACCACTTTGATTAGATTTGATTCTGAAGAATGGTGTTAACTATACCATTGTGTGTTCATCTAATCAGGTCACATCTGGAGTATGAGGTTCAATTATGTGTCCCATTTTAAGAAGAACACTAACAAACGGAAGCACATGCAGAGGCCACTGAGATGGCAAAAGAGCTGAAAATCCACTTTAATAATTACGAGAGCATTTTTAACAAACTGCTGCTAATGAACCCAGGAGCCACACTCAGACCACCAAATCCATCCCCAGTATGATTTCATCCAAACCCGGTGTCAAATTCTCTTCATTCCTATGATTGGAAACTTTTGCTTTTGTCAGTGACAGTGCTTGGAGGACTCCATAGTGCGGAAAGGAAGAAAGGTATAAAGAAGAATGCAAGGGGAAAAAAACTAGAATCTTTAAAGAAAGGAGAAGATGCAAACAGAATTTTTCTGGAAATTTTATGAGATGGTGAAGTGCTGTTTCAGGCTTCTAAAGATAATTTAAGACAGAAAGCTGAAGAAGATACTCTGTTGGCAAAAATGGCCTCCAGCCCTGTTTGACATTGGAAGGCCTGAGAACCTTACTAGGCCTGCCCTGGGATATTATTAGGCAGCATTAACAGCAGATACAGACAAATGGAATTTGGGGTATGATTATAACATGTGGTAATTATGGTGAAAAACTAAGAATTTCTTTGAAGACAGAGGAGCTAGAACCAAGGAGAACTGGAAGATGAGGACCATGAGAATTGGAAGATGCTCCCTAACAAATAGAAAGGATCAAGCCAATAAAGAAAGATCTGGAACAACACAGGTGCAAACAAGCCAGAAGACACTGGAGATGGGCTACCCTAAAAGAGGACAGAGGTAAAGTTTGTCATGAATAATGTAATAGTAGCATATTGGGCAATATATAAAAATAATGTTGAGCTTCCGCTGAATATAAAGCTAGAACTTGGACTTGTCCACCACTGGGACAATCTGCCTTAATAGGACTGAAGATTTAAGTTTCCCATATCAAAAGAATTCTTGTAAAAGCTACATGGAAACAGGAAGAAACAATCAGGCATCTTGGAACCAAGCAGCCTGTGTTTTAATCCGGTTCTACAACAAGCTTCTGCATAACCTTGAATCATTGCTAAAGATTGTAGCTACTTTTCCATGTCTTTCGAGTTACTAACTAGGGAATATTAGTGGTATGGTCCACATAGGGAGTTGTGTCGCTAATCCAAAGGTGAAGGCTCTCTGGAAGTTCAAATCCATCAACTGTTCCTCTGTAAAGAGGAGCCCTCTTCTCCTGTGCAATATACAGCCTCCAAAAGTCACTCGAGGGTCAGCTCTCAGTTGGTTTGGGTTCAGTTGGTGATGAGTTTATTTATCAAGTTTATTTACTTACAGTGCTTGCGATGTAACAAATCTTCAAGCAATAGATGCTCTTAACCTCTTTCTGAACTTCATCATCATCAACAGCAGCAGCATCTCAAAAGAAAGAGGACTCCTGAAGACTCCTTTCAAAATCTAAAATTCCAAAAAGCTTTCAACAGCTAATAAATCTCTGATTCTTAGTTGTCATACCATCTTTTCTACCTCTCCAATGCCAAATCATCTGCAAAGACATACTAATTTGCCCATGTTCTTCTGTTTGGAGTTAGTTGCTGTCTGCGACCCTGTGGGAAGTGGGGGGCGGTTATTCAGTCTGTGACCTCAGAAGCAGAGAGCCAGAACTATCTTCTAAGGCAACTTCAGAAGGATTTGAACTTTTTGTACTGGAGCATTTAACTGCTTGTATGCTCCATCAACCCATTTTTCCCAAAGCACTAGGCTAGATAACTTGTCTACATTATTAGGTGCCGTTGCGTCAAGTTTGATTCACAGTGACCCTATGAACAGCCAACCCGAATCTTGGCATAGCCTGTGCCATCTGCATCATCTCTGACACACTAGAACCCATTGTTGAAGTCATCATGTCAATCTGACTCATTAGGGATCCACCTCTCCTTTGTTGACCCTCTATCTTTCCATGGATGATGTCCCTTTCCAATCCCTTTCCAAGGGATATCCTTCCTAGCTACGTGCATATAACTCCCTGAAAGTCTCTTTTGCAGCACTTGCCAAAATTGCACGTAATTATTTTATTTCTTTTTTAAATGTTGTTCTCTTCTATCAGAAGTCTGTGAAGACAGCGATAGAGAAGAAGACACTCAACAACGTAGGTACAATGACTGCAATAATTGACTTGAGCATGGCTGAGGTCGTGAAGATTGAAGCAGGATGGGACAAGCTTTCCATCTGTTATTTTTAAGGTTGCTGTGGGTCACTCAAGGACCTCAGGTGGCCTAATAGGTAAGGAGTTATGCTTCCAACCTAGAGACACAGAGGTCAAATCTACTAGCTGTTCTGCAGAAGTAAGATGGACAATCTCCTACTAAGAAATTTACCGTCTCTGAAAACCATTAGAGTGTCAACGAGAGTCAATTCCTACATGAAAGCAACAAGTTTTGGTTTTTGTTGGTGTTATTTTTGTGTTTTCCCCCATCAGTCATTCATCAACAACAACAATGAAGGATCTATGCTCAGTTAGAACAGAAATTGTTTCTGACTTTTTTACTTTTTAATTTCCTGAAAATTACACAGCCCTACCTCACTGTAAGTTCTCAAAAACTATCAATTATCCCAACTTTTCAGATCCCTGCCATATCTTTCTCATTTCTTTACCCCCATCCCTCCACTTACCACATTGTGCAACCCTATGGATTCCCCCCTTCTAATCTTCACCCTTCTACCCCCATTCCTATCCCCCTTCACTTCCCATACATGTTTTATTTGTTATCCTTCTATTTTTATAATAAAGGTCTTATGCAGTATTTGTCCTTATGAGGTAGAATTAGTTCACTCAGCATAATATTCTCCAGTCTCTACCAAGTCATGTCATAATATTAAAAATAGTTTCTTCTGAGTACTACATTGTATTCCATTGTGTGGATATACCACAGTTTCTTATTCCATTTTATTTAGGTCTAGAAAGAAAGGATAATGGTGGCCTTCGTTCAATGATGGTTAATTTTATAAAATACAAAGAATGAAAATGATTGTATGAAACACAATGTGAATGAAAGATAATGTGAAATAAAATGTATATAAATTTTATACGCAAACTAATAGTAAATGAATTTTTTTTAAAAAAAATCACTACCAATTAATTAATTCACTAACGAAAGGTCAACCTCTTACATATATCTATTCCTCAGCACTCTTTTCCTTGCTAATTTTTTGGAATCTATCTATTCAAAACTTCATCTTCTAGAAGGAATCTGTGGCTTCCAAGTCCACTCTGATCTTGCCGGTTAAGTACTTGTCAGACCATATATCCCAATAATGTATGTGGTTGATCTTTCTCTCAAACAACTTTCAAATGCTTTAGTAGAATTTGTGAAAGTGTTCTTAATAAAATTAGCTTATGTAATATTTATAAATCAAATCTCAAACAAGTGAAATTTTGAATGCATTTAAGAAGCCCAAGGAAGCTAAATACCTAGATGTATATGAAAAGGCTTCCAGGTTCCAGTTTGTAATGTTCAGTTAAATTCTACCAAGTTTGAAAAATAAAGGGCTGCTATGGGACAAAAATAGATCAAGAAAGCTTAAATGGAAAGCTAATGTGGAAAAATAGCTTTGAGAAGTCATAATACTCCAGGTAGCACAAAGATCCAGTTCTAAGGCAAGTGATTGCTTAAGGCCAAGAAAGGGAGACATCGTACCATTAAACTAAGGCTAAATAAAAACACTCATGCATGTGCACGCGCGCACACCTGCCTTTGGATATGGATAGAGGCCTGTTGTTGCCAAATAGTCCCAATTCCCAAGATTACAAACTCATTATATATACATTTAAGACATTGGAAAAATACTTTATTGTTGTACCTGTACAAAGTGTTGAACTGGGGAAACCTACCACAAAGGATCACTTCACTTTTTTGAAGACTAAGGTGTGTCTGACCCGAAGTATGTTATGCATAAGGAAGACTGAAAGATAGATGCCTTTAAATTATTGTGTTGGTGAAGAATGATGAATGTATCATAAACAGAAAGAATGAACAAAGCTTTCTTGAAGTAATACAGCCATAATATTCCTTAGAAGTAAAACGCTATCTGGATGTCCCAACTCCTCAAGAAAGACAGAATGTGTGCAAAATAGAGCATCAGTGAAAAAGGGGACGACACTCAAACAGATGGATTGATAGAGTAACTACAGGAATAGACAAACAGCAATTATTGGAGGATGGTGGAAAACCAATGATTTGTTATGTTGTGTTTAAGGTCACCACGAGTCAAAAACCATGAGTCAAAACACCTAACAGCACCCATAAAGAGACAGACTGGTGAGACAATAGACAGGGATATGCGCAATACAGAGTGAACAGTGTCTTTTCAACTAGCAAATTGGTGCCATAACATTAGATAATCAAGTCAAAAGTAGTGAAACTTTGTCTTACATACTTTGGGCATGTGATGAGGAGAGGCCAGTCCTTGGAAGGGACTTGCACCTGACAACAACAACAGATGTTTGCTAGGATCTGAGACCATAGTCTCTAAGAAACTAGTTCTACTGGTCCTTCAGAACGCTCCTAAAGCATCTAATAACTTGTTTTAATACAATACCATAACTGATTCCTCAGGATCTTTAAAAAAAAGCCAGAACAGATGAGCTTGCCAATTTCAATGCATGTGTTAAATATTAGAAAAGTGTGTTTCTCTTATTCTCATGTTAAAAACTAAATTATACTAAGCATTTTGGAAACTACTGCTCTCCAAACTTTTTTCCATTTCATACCAGATCAGTAAAATATTTTAGTGCACTCCTTCTATGTCTTTTTATCTGTTCTATACGTTGTTAGATGCTGCCTAGTCAGCTACGATTCACAGCAACCCTCTGAACAATCGATCTGAATTTGGTCCTATCCTGCCCTGCTCTCATGATCTCCAATGTACTTGAACTGTTACTTTGTCGATTCATCCTTTTGAGGGTCTTCCTCTCTTTCTCTGACCCTCCACCTTTCCCTGTAAAGATATATTCAATCAGATCATAGAAGATGTATAACAAATAAAAATAAAATGAAACTATAAAATAAAAGAAGACAAATAATGCTTTTATGAAGTAGAAGACATTTTATAATTTCTAGCACTTAAGCTTTAAATATAGTATCTGTAGCTTGATACTATAGTTTACTGTGGTATTAAAAACAACTTATCAAGCCCGGAGCTGAACTATATTTTCATCCCAACCGTCTATAAGGTAAACATCTTACTAAACAACTTTAAATTTATTAACCATTGTACGTATTATGGCAGAGCTAGATACTACCAGTAACCATTCTCCCTTTAGTAACAAAATCAAACAATCTATTTACATGTCTAGCTAGCTAGTCATGGCCATCAGCATGGATTTTGGCAAACAAGACAAGGATATGATCGTACTCAACTTTTCCTCCAAGTACTTTTAGCTAATGGCTACAATATTAGCACATAATAAACTGTCTTTAGCCAAGCAATTGAGAGAAATACCTCTAAAATAGCAGGGTAACAAGACAGAATATACCTGAATCTCCAATATTATTAAACTATCATTCTAGCCCTGGAAGTACACAAAGATTTTTCTATGGGGAAAAAAGTCCAACAACCCAGAAATTGAAGTTCTCACATATTCTTTCTACGTCTAATGAACAATTAATAATCTTGAATAAACTATACTTTTGCCAGTACTGTTCAAGAAGATTCAACCTTTAGAAACCAAACTTAAAAAGGCTGGAGCCTAATGAACTAGTCAACCTTTTATCAAAATATGCCGTTTTTCAAGACTACAGTAAACATATCACTTCTATCTAATACCATATTGCAAATAACTCATTCCTACATCTTTTGAAGACATATTTCCCTTAATATTTATTTGTTTAAATATACTCAGAAATCACCTTTTTTTCCACCCATGTCTAAGACTGTACCACTTACTGTCCTCTAGTATGTTTATGTTCTCATCATATTTTAGTGCTAACACTTACTAGAGTCTTTTTCTTCTTAGTTGGTTCTATGTGCCTACAGTATCTGATTTTAGGAGAATATCCAAGTTATATTCGTATTAGATAACTCCATCCTGTACATTCTGGCCAATTTTATATTGAAACTGACCTTGAACCTCAACATAATGAGTTCTTAAATCTATCTGGTCTACAAATGATTATTATATATGTGCATACTGGTATAACTTCATGTATGAAAGAATAGTTTAAGAATCCCTGTCTGGCTCTAGATATTACTCTATAATTTACTATGTAAACCTGAGAAGTAATTTAAAATTCCCATGAATCTGTTTTCTGGGAAATAAGGTGAGGATAAATACAGTGGTGCGTAATTACAGGACTGGTGAGAGCATTAAGCTCTGTCAAATTCTTAGAAGCATATTTAGCCTAGAGAAAGTGTAATAAACAATGTGGTAGTTCCTGGGTGTTGCAAAATGTTAGTGCACTTAGCATACCAACTAAAGGCTTGGAAGTTTGAATTCACTCTAAGGTTACTTGGGAGCAAAACTTGGCAATCATCTTCCGATCTACTTCAATTAAAGCTAGTGGAGCTCAGATGTCCTCTGATGTGGAATCTTCCTGAGTTGAAATAAACTCAACATCACATGGTGACAACTCTTGTCATCATTTCAACAAATTAATCATTTGATTAATCCTGAGAAGTCAAGCTATCTCTGCAAATTCATCAAGTATGGATCCTAGTATCCACCACAAAAATGTTTCATGGATACTATTAAATATATGTTGTTGTTGTGTGCCATGGAGTCAGAACCGATTCAGACTCATAGTTGACCCTCCAACAAGTTTTTAGAGGCTGTAAATTTCAGATTGGATGCAGGAGTGGCATTCACTACCCAAACAACTTGTCTCCGAAAACTATGAATTTTGATAAATGTTGTTAGCTATAGAAAGACTTCAGGCCTTTTGTTCATAGGGTCGACTCAAAGGCAATCAACAACAACAACAACAAATTTCACAGAAGGAGATTGCCATTCTCTTCCCGTGGAGCAACTGGTAGACGCAAATCTTTGAGGACCTTCCAGTCATTGGGGCAACTCCTTACTAGAAGGGCAGCAGAGCACCGTATTAAATATATTGTTGTTCAACATCTATTCAGACTTGACCCATAGCTGACCCTCCAGAGGGTTTTCAGAATCAGTAAAATTGTATGGGAGGAAAGTGCTCATCTTTCTCCTGTGAAACACCTGATGGATTTGAACCACATGCCTTTGGGTTGGCCGCACAGTTCCTTACCACTAACTCACCAGAGCTCCCTGTTAAGTATATGGTAAAATATATCAGCAAGTGAAGCCAATTTGTTTTCCCCCTAGGCAGTGTCATCAAGTAAAGTTGTGTTGGAACAGAGCCATTCCTATTCAATTACTTAGAGCAGACATATATAGTTGTAGCAGAGAACATATGGCTTGTAAGGCAGAAAAACTATTTATTCTCTGGTCCTTTCTAGATGTTTGCCATAATCCATAATTTATAATTCTATATATTCAAAAGTGACAAATATATCTACGGACCTTATATCTCTGAAAAGCGCAGCTGTCTTTTACTGAAAGATGTTACTGTCATTATTGTTGTTGTCACTGAATCAATTCCAATTTAATTCCAACTAATTTGCACAACCCCATCGTGCAAACTAGAACTGTTCTAGTTAAGGGCTTATTGTTCAAAAGCGGTTCTCAATTCTCAATTCTGAAGACATGCCGTTTCAATATACTAGCTGCTCCATGGGAGAAAAGTGGGCAATGTCCTCCCAAGAGATAAATTGCCTCTGAAAACACTGGAGAGTCAGCTGTGGGTGGATTTGGACTTGACAGTATGCAACAACAACATCTGTTAGCTTTCTTTGCCATGTGGATGGGCAGGGATATGCAAATGGGGCATGTTAGCCTATCCATAGGTGAATGGCTACTCTCAGCAATCTACAAATGGATTGGCTAGTCTCACGAGCCCACAAGGGGATTGGCTGCTCTTACCATTAAATTGAGCCGACCCAGCATGAGAAAGAAAGAAACCTCACCTCCGGCAAAGAAGAAGCAAGGGAATGTAATATGTCGTTCAGGACAAGAGAATCTTGTGCTAGCCAGACTAGGGCCTGCTGGAACAGCCATCGCAGCCACAGGAGAGAACCTGAGACCTGACATGAGATGAAGCTGACTTTGGGAATGCTACACCACTGGACCAGAACTAAGTGCATTTGCCCAAGTTTGCTGAAGGACTTAGAAGGGGAGATCCAATATTGGCAGGACTAAGAACTTTGCAACACTGGCATAAAGCCATGAGGCTCAGGAATGAGGCACCTGTGAACACATTTTAGAAGCTATCTTGACTATATTCTGCTACTAACCTGAATTATAGCGTTTTGACTTCCCTGATAGGGTTCTGTGTGGTCTGTGAACCATTGTGTCAGACTTTGGACCCAGTAAAGCAGTAAGATTGGTTCTAGGATGAGTAGAAAGAAGTGTAGGAGCACAGGGGATATGCCTGACACCCAGGGAATTGGTTTTGTGTTGTTGATGTTGTTGACAGGTACAGTTTCCATTTGTGAAGTTGGTAAAGGTCAGATAAGTTCATCTCTTAGGCCTTTGCTCTTTTTGCTTGTTCCATAATATTTCTAAGGCCATGACCTTCCCTAAGGAGGTCATACCCAGAGCCTGCCGTACTAGTTTCAAAAACCCACTCTTTCAAATGGTAGCGAGTGTCTAGCCTTTAGTGGCACTTAAGTACAATACTGTGTAATACATTAACTACAGAAGTGGACCTGAAAACAGCAGCTATCTACTTTTAAAGAAGACATTAAAGAGATTGGAAAAGTGTAGAATATTGCCACACTTCTCACTATTTTAAAATCAATTCATTAAGACTGGGTTATTTGTCTTAATATATTGGGTCTATTTTAATATTTTAAAGATTTTATATGTAATGCATATAATATGCATGTTTTTGTCACTGTTATTATATGCCATTGAGTAGAACTGACTCATAGGTGACCCTCCAACTGGTTTTCAGAGGCTATAAGTTACAAAAGAAAAGATTGCCCATTTTTCTCCTTCAGAGCATGTGGTAGATTCAATCACCTACCTTTGAATTGACCGTGCAGCTCTTTACCACAAAGCTCCCAAAACTCCATGTATGTGACATATTACAGTAAATTTACATATACATATGTATTTATCAGTTTAATTTTGATATGCTAGTAAATCAGATCAATGAATAAAAGGATAATTTGCTGATTTCTGTGGTGTAACTACTCTCACTATGGCCAATTACAAATTATAATTACCTACAGATTGGCAAAAATGTGGAATATCTATGACTCTCACATCAGTTAAATTGGATTAATGCAGATAGGAAGCTCTGTGTGACTCTCTTTGGTATGTAAACTGATCCTAAAACCATATTTTTTAAGAACTGCTGCTCATAATGAATGAATGGAAATTTAAAAAAAAAAGAAAGAAAAAAATAATATTTTTTTTTAAAAAAAAGAACTCCTGCTCTAATACAACTCTTTTGTTCCACAGATACAGCAAAGAGATTTGGAAACTAGAAGAACCTGGCTCCAGATTACCAAAGAATTACCAAAGAAGTAAAGAGGAGAGTCCAGAAAGGACTCAGTGCTCTTTGCTCCTGGATAGTTGCTTTACTGGCTCACTGACTACTCCTTCACTGCCATTGAGTTGGTTCCAACTCAGAGCTGATCTTTCACTGAGTTTCTGAGCTATCAATCACCACTGGGAGGAAATGACTCATCTTTCTCCCAAGGAACCAATCAGTGGTGGATTCAAAACATGCAAGATGCATAGCCTTTGGGATTAGCAGCACAACTCTCCACAGACTATGCCCCCAGACTTCCTGTCCATTGTCTAGGGCCAACCTAACAAAGTCCCACAGTTCAAGTCATTTATAAGAACAGACTTGATTGTGTCACAGGTCCGGAGGCTGAGAGTCTCAGATCAGGCTGCCAATTTTTGTTTCTTCTGTTGTTTTGAGCAACAATATGGTTCATGGTTCTCTCCAAGCTTCTGATAGACTCAAGCATTTTGGAATTGCAGCTGAACCTTCATATAGTATTCTTTGGGGGGGGGGTCTCTGTCCCTCCTCACTTTTATAAGATTAAATAAGGCCTCACCTAGTTCAGTAGGACTTCTAGTCAACTTCTCAGGTAATATTTTCAAAGTTGACATTCTAAACAAGCTATATCTCCAATGTACTGTTACCAGAATCTAGCACATAAACACACATTTTGAGTGACACAATATAAGCAATAATATTTTTATTACTAAAGAGGAGAGGAGGAGAAAAAAGGGAAGGGTAGGGGAGACAGGAAGGAATATTTTCCCAACATGTTAACCACTTAAATATGATTTTATGTGAAAGACAGGGACATTGTAGTGAATGATCTTGAATGTGACAGGAGGAAAAAAATAAAGAGAATTTTCACTATAATACTCATTTCATGAAAACCATGTAAAGTATAAATATTTTTTTAAAAAATAACCGGATTCCAGGAGTACATAGAATTAATAGGATAAAAGCAAGCTTTCCAAAGACCAAAGTCTGTCTATTCCTTTAGTTCCATTTCCAGTATAAAGAATATTTTAACAAAAGACATAATCCTTTCAAAAGAAATAAATCATAAGCCAAATAAACACAGGGTGTTATGCGGTTCCCCTTCATTTGAAGGATGAGGGCACAACAGTCCACTTTGAAGGAGAGCAATTACAGCGTGATGCCCTCGGGACACACTCTGTACTTCATGGTAAATCAAAGTCGCTCTCCAAAGGAGAGATACTCAATTCTAACTGTAGGACTAAGACATCATGATTGTTCATCCCTTCCTAAAGAGAGGGACAGAGAGACCCTAAGCTAAATCTCCTGTCTCGGAGTCAATCCAGAATGTTCTCTGGATATGTGTAAAATATGCACATTCCTGTAGAAGCTTATAAAGTACAGGACCAAGTTGACATGGGGACAGCGAGCTCATAATTCCCTATAAAACTTATGAGAACACTCTGTAGAACACAAACGCAGCTCCCATTGGTAAATTATAGTGGCTCTTTAAAATCCCATGTCTTTTGTGACGCAGCAGTCTTCACAGAAAGGGGCACCTAACAGATTACAGGGCGCAGATAAACATCAAGTAACACCACACTAATCACAATAGCCAGTGTTGACCAGCAGTCCAGAATGTGCTGACAAAGAATAAAGTAACCACCCATAATGTATTCACGAACAATATCTAATTAAGCTGGTATTTAAACAACCAAGAAGGGGGGGGGGAAATGCAGCAAAGTTTATAAAGTGAAAATTCTCCCAAGAAATCATGGTTTAGATGTCCTGATGAACAATATCTTTCTTCATATTCCTACTCCCCTCTCTAAAGCATCCTGTCATATTTTTGCTTGATTTTCATAACACTGGGAATGATTTTAAATATTCCTAGATTTATCTTTTACTCGTCTGTTTGTTTGTCCCCTTATGCCTCTTTTATAATATAAGCTCCACACTAATGCAGGCTATAGCCTCAGAATATAGAACAGTGCTGGTCGGAGGTAGGCTCTTAATAAGTATTTGTTGAATGCATAAATGTATGAACCAGGATCAACTCTTTAATCTAGTCAATATTTCCTTCTCCTTTTGCCTTCCATATATCACATGCATGCCTCTCACTGGCATACTAAAATGAAACCATATGGGAAAGGAGCTTAAGGAAATGTAATTCTCTCTTCTCTTGCCCTTAGAATAGGCTGATAGTGAACCTAAATGGAATAGAGCCAGTCTGTGGGTGGAGCCTGGATTTAGGAAGAGATAGAGGTAGTACCCTGAGTCTCCCCACATGCTCCTGGAAGCTACTTCCCCAGATGACTGCACGGAATTTCCTGACACCTCCAAAGCTCTATCCGGTAAATACAGATGCATTATTCTCCTTGAGTGAATGATTCTGAAAGCTTGCAGGCACCAGAATAGCACAGGAAAATAGAAGTCCCATAATTAATGTGAGTTCCATACAAGCAGAAACCAAAAGAAATAACACAGAAGGAAGAAACAAAACAAACAAACAAACAAAAGGCATTTATGTTGCTATTTTAACTGTTGCTGTTGTGTGCCAGTGGGGATGGAACTGATTCCATCCAGTTTGCAGAGGGGTTAAAGCTAAAGGGAGGAAATCGCCTTTCCTCCCATAGCTGGTGGATTTGAACCCCATATCTTAGAGTTGGCAGTATAGATTCTTACCACCAAGCCACCAGAGATCCTTGTCTGAACCATTGTTCTATTACTAAATAAGCACCACCTCCTGAAGGCAGCGAAGGAGCCAGGCGGGAACTGCATGCAGGTGTGTGAGCAGCTAATGGAAGTGACAGCTAAGATGACATATAGTCAGGGTGTTGAAAAAGGAATTATCCGTGTGGCTTAAATGGGCCAAGTGATCTATTGGAACACTATGTGGTTTTAGCACAAAGCATGCCATTCAAGATGGAAGATCCAAATCCTCACGCTGGCTCTTACACAGACCACTTTTACGAGCCTGAATGAGTCATTTCAACCACACCACGCTGCGGTTTCTCCCTCAGTCAGCTCAACAGAGCAAAATGAATTGCCCAGTCACAACACAGGATGTTGCGGGGAAACAAGGCAGGTAGCAACAAATGCAGTTCATTGTGTTCACCGCCAGGCGCATGTGTTGTGCAAAATAATGCCTCCCGAGGACAATTGTCAAGGCCCGGCTCTTGAAAAAGGATCTCCCTTTCCTCTGCAAACTGAGATTTTTCTCAATTGGCATAGTACATCAGCAATTTTAAACTCTATCCCCATAAATCTGTATTCCCTCCCTTTCTATGAATTTACACTAGACACCACAACTATGTAGAATTGGACAATCCATTTTCATTAAGCCAATCGTTCCCAATAATTTGCCGCATTTTATCATCGCCTGAAAGATCCTCTCTGACCAGTAATACGCATCCTTGTCCCTGTATTAACAATCTGATATTTAGCTCTTGCCAACGGGGCCTTTAGGTTGCTCCAAATCAAATAAACTCTGAAGCCCACACAGTGAGTATTAGATCATCGCTGCGCACAAGGTACACAGACTGGAGGTGCAAACAAAACTCGGGGCAAAAGGGGATCTCCAGATGTAAAATTAGGACAGAGAGGCAATTATAGCAGAGTGGAAAATGTGTGAGACAAAGTTGCAGTTGCTTGAATGCAGTACAAGCTTTGCAGCTTAGGGCAAGAGCTTGGTCAAACTCGGACAAAACTTTGGGCTATAAAGTTGGAAAATAGAGGTAGACAGACGCCTGGCAAGCAGAAGTCAGACCACAAGCTTTAGGCCTTCAATTCTAGGATTCAATTCTAGTGCTGATGCCAAATCTGTGACCTTAGGCAGGATTCTTAGGCTCTTTGTGGTTCAGTTTTCTTAACTCTAAATAGTTAACAGTAGTCACTTCTTCACAAAAGTTGTTTTCAAGATTACGTCAATAAGCCTGAGCTAACCACCTAGAAATCTGTGTGGCTTTATTAGCACTCAACAAGGATTCGTTATGTTGTTGATTTTTCTGACTATGATCAAGAGCCATGTGTGTTTATACACTTGAAAGACTTTCCACCCCTATATCTCTGCTATTAATCAAAAGGTTCATGTTCACCCATAGGTGCCTGGAAAGAAAGGCCTTGGTGGTCTATTTCCTAAAAATCAAACATTGAAAAACCCATGAAGCCAAGTTCTACTCTGATACAGGAGTATCATAAATACGGAGTTCCAGTGGTTTAGTGAGTAAGGAGTTGGACTTCGTACCTAAACACAAGCAGTTCGAATCCAATAGATGCTCTGAGGAAGACAGATGGGCAGCGTCCTCCTGTGCCATTCACAGCCTCTGAAAACCCTCTGGAGGATCAGCTGTGAGCTGCTTCTGAGTCTACAGCAATGAGGTTTTGAGTCGTGTGTATCATAAATTGGAATGGATTCCATAGCAACCAGTGTTATTACTTCAAAAGCTCTTCCTGGCAGCAGAGTTAACATCGGCCTGGAATGAACAGACGAAAAGGGAAACTATTGCAATGATTTAGGGAAGTGATGAAAAGTATTTGCAAGTAGCTGTGCGTGGTGAGCACGGCAAGTAGTCAGGAAATGGGAGGGAGTTAAAGGGAAAAAAAGTCTTAGATGTTGTTAAATAGTTGCCTTCAACATGCCTACATCCAGGTTGCTAACATTAATAGTGCCTAAACACAAATACGAACATGGTAGAATTTCTAATCAACATAGTTAATGGCTGTAGCATGTTAACCTTCTTCTCAAACCACTAGCTTTCCTATTTCTTTCAGCAGAAGTCTTCAGCCAAGGCCTCCTGCTCTCTGGGAATGATATATTCCATTGGCTTCCCATTATCAGATTAAAAAAAAAAAGCTCTTATCACTCCTCCTTTCCTCTTTGATTTTAGAATATCCTTTTACTTCAATCCCAGAACTGTCTCTTTTCCAACTAAGGATAAGCCAAGGTGATAGAGTCCACCCAGGAACCCCTTCTGCAGTAGTTTTCACCTACTTAATCATCCTCTTCTTTTCCAGTATCTTCATTGTTCCATTTTCCATTGGTTACTTCACTTCAGTGTATAAACTTAATCAACAGTTTCACATGGTAATAGATTAAAAAATAAATAAGTGAAAAATTTAAAGAAAAGGGGGAAATAAACCCAACCAAATGCTCCTGCAGTCCCACAGCCTTCTCTTGCTTAAATCATCTTTCTAACCCTTTGAAAAGCCACACTTCTCAAAGCCATTATCTACATCTGACATCTCCACTTTTTCACTTCTAGTTTTCTTATTAACTCCCTCCAGGCAGGCTTCTGTTCCACAGAAACTGCACTTGCTGAGATAGTCAATGAATTATCTCATCCGTATCTCTACCCTCAACAGAGGCCTTCTCAGCTTTTATGTCACTTGACCCAGCAATGCCATTTGACCTTGTTAGCTACTTCCTCTAAGCAATTACACTTTTCCCTCAACACAGTACACCAAACCTTTTGCTTTTGCTCATTCTTCATTAGCTTTTCTGTCCAAGTCTCTGTTTTATCTCCTCCTCTTCCTTGTCTACTCATCCCATAGACTCTCAAAGAACAAACATCAATCTTGGAAGAAGTGTAACCAAAGTGGTCCTTGGGAAGAAGAATGGTGAACTTTGCTCTAACATACTTCGGGCATGTCGACAAGAAGGCCAGTCATTGGAAACAAGAGAGGATGCTGTAAAAGGTGGAGGGTTCAAGAAAGAACGGAAGACCCTCAGGAGGGATTGATGTAGCTACAGCGATGGACTCAAGCATGTAGGACATCATGAAAGTACAATAGGATAGGGAAAGGTTCTAGTCTTCAAAGGGTCACTGTGAGTCACAGTTGACCACAATAGCATCTATTCATTCTTTCTACCCCAGGCTCAATTCTGACTCATGATATCAACCCTCCATTAGGTTTTTGAGGTTGTACATGTTTGTTGTGACGGTTTCATTGTTCTTCCATGGAGTAATGAATGGATTAAAACTTCCAGACTTTTAGCAGCCAGTTAGCTGCACGATGCAGAAAATATTCTAGAAGATTGACTCAGGGCTGCAACAATGGATTGCAACAGTGACTGTGAGGATAGTGAAAGCCGGGCCAGTGGATCATTCAGTTGTACACAGCGCTGCTATGACTTGAAGCCAACTCAGTGGCCGTAACATAAATATCTATCTACTTTCTAACCTTTAGAAGTTGTCAGTAGAATCTCCATATTCTTCTCTCTACATTCTCCATAGGTAACCTCTCATACCTACATGACTTAAATAAAAAGTTCACTTCTAGTCAAACCTCATTCTCATTTCTCAGGTTATAAATGATTTCCCAAGAATAGCCTTCTTTGGCTAATGGGATGTAGTTAGTATCCCCTGAGAAACAGGTATAGTTGTTAGAGTTGAGGTGACACACCTAGGTCTTTACCTTTTGATTTTTAAACTAACTGGTCTTCTAAAGGTAGCCTTTAATACCACACTGCCATGGAGTGCCCACTGACTTAGACCAGCACTTTAGGTTTCTAAGATTGTAAATCTTTATGAGAGGAGATGGTCCATCTTTCTCCCACAGGAGCTGCTTGTGGGCTCAAACTACATAACTTCTTGTTAGCAACCAGATAAGTTATACACTATGCCATGAGGGCTCCTAAGTCAAACAATAGCCTCACTAATTAATAAAGACCATCTTGCCTTAGGGACTGTGTTCTTTTGAAGAAATCAAAGTTCCAGGAAACAAAAACTTCAGGGTCAGACTGAAGGGGTGTTTTAAGGTGCAATTGTTATTGTGAAAACATTGTGCTGGCCCTTTTCAACAGCAATGTCAATATAATGAGATATAATCTTTTTTGTTCTTTCATCTTTAGAACAGTATTTGACTCCCTAGTGGAAATGTTACCCTGAGTTGCAAAACGTAACCAGAGGAAGCTGCCCATTTTTCTCCAGAAGAACAGCTAGTGAATTTGTATCATTACAGATATACTGCCTTCTGGTTGACAGTGAAACACATTGTGGACTAGGCCACCAGAGTTCCTTAATACATAAACACCAATGCTTATTACTGGCTGAATATTAATTTTGTTTCAACACTCTTCTCCTAACTGTATGTTTCCCTAGCTTTCCCTTCCCATAAACTTTGTCATTTATTAATGTAAATCAGCCTTTGTTTCTCATGCTTTATACTCACCATACTAGACTGCAGAGAGCTCTGGTGGCTTAGTGGTAAGGAATTGTGCTGCCAATACAAAGGTATATGGTTTGATCCCCCACTGCTCTGAAGGAGGAATATGGACAATATCCTCTAGTACCATTTCCTGCCTCTGAAAACCCTCTAGATGGTCATCTATGGATCAGTTCTAACTTGATGGATACTAGACTGTCGATTATCTGTTTTCCTCACAAAGTTATTTGAAAGCTGAGATCACATCACCACCATCATCATTTTAATCCATACAACCAAAGCCTTTGAAAAGGACTGACACATGGGGAATGATAATTGACATTTCATAAATGGATTAATAAGTACCACATATTATTAAATATTAGGATACAGGAAGACCATCTAACTTGATATTGCATTACTAGAGAGAACTCTCTGGAGCTATATGAGATCCACTATATTATCTACTTTTGGAAGCAGGAGTGGCATCCACTTCCTAAATAACATGTCTCCAGAAACTCTATGAATTTTGATAAATGCCTATAGTTGTAGAAGGGTTTCAGGCCTTTAGTTTATAGGGTTTCTATGAGATGTGCTCAACTTGGAGGTAATCAACAACCACATCATATTATCCACTAGCACCAAGTCGATTCCAGCTCGTGGTGTATAAGGCTTGCAAATCTTTATGGAAGTAGACTGTCCCCCATTCGCTCACTAAGTGGGAAGTACCTCCAGACTTCTTGCTTTTTGTTTAGAAGCCTGATATGTTATATTCTATGCCAATAGGGTTATGATTAGACAGATAGTGGATAATGGATGTTAAGTGTAGAGGAAGAAAGAACGGAACATCAAAGACAAAGACTAAATATCAATGTCTTTAATTAATGGTGTGGGTGACAAGTATTGAATATACCGTGAAATGCCAAAAGAAGAAAGAAATGTGTCTTGGAGGAAGTGAGGCTGCTTCCTAAAGGTAAGGATAGTGATTCACTATCTCATGTATTTTCGGCATGCAGTCAGGAGGGAGTAGTCACTAGGCGAAAAAAAGACATCTCTGTCAAAGTAAAGAGGAATCTTGATGGGTACAGCATGGTGGAAATTGTGAGAATGGCACAAGATAGTGCGAGGTTCAGATCTATTTTCCATAGGGTCACCTTGAGTTAAAGTCAACTCAACCGCACCTAACAACAAGAACAAAATAAATAGAAGGGAGAGTTTTCAAAATAAGAATGCTTAGGGGGCCTGATGGTGTCATCTGTAGAGAACTGCCCACTCCTCTGGCAAATGGAATCCACCAGTGGCTCTCAAAGAGAAGGATGGACACTCTCCACACAATTTAATTGGCATATGTCAGAGAGAGGGTAAAATTCACCAAAAAAAGGAGAAAAAAAAGCCAAATGAAAAGAGGCAGGAATGCATTTTAGAAGTAACTAATAATCCAAAATTTAAATTGAGAATTTTCTTTCAATTAGTTGCATTTGAGATTGAGAGACTGTGGTCATTTAGAGACTTTGAAAAACAACTGCTAAAAGCAAGGCAGTGTGGTATCATTGGGTAAGCAGTCTAATCACGATTTTAAAGAAAAAAATAGCATGGCTATTGCCTAAATTGTTTACGAAAACATGTAAATGTTCAGTATTGAAAATAAGTATGGGGTAGCTCTGGTGGCCTAGTGGCAAGGAACTGCAACTACAATCCCAGAGGCGCACTGTTCGAATCCACCAGATGCTCTGCCGGGGAAGGAGGGACA
>NW_006399864.1:8888044-8931613 GCF_000299155.1 Elephantulus edwardii
TGAGTATAAGGATCCAAGAAGGGTGGGAGAGGTTGGAAGCAGAGGGATGAGGAGGTACAGGGGGAAGGGGGATTAATCATGGGTTTGTATAATTTGATACAAATTAAGGGGAGAGAAATTGAAAGAATTTGTTCTTGAAAACAATGTATTCAAATTTTGTAAACAAACGAATAGAAAATTAAAATACATAAATTGTTTTTTAAAAAAACAAAACCAAAAAAAACCCCAAACAATCAAACAAACAAAAAAAGAAATCATTAAGGGAGCTCACCCTTTCACCAGACCTAAAGAATATATCTCATTTTGTTAAAGGTTTAGGCTTTCACACCATTGCTTGAGCTGCAAATAAGGAGTCCTGGTTATGGCAAATTACGTACTGAATGATAAGCACAAGGTCAGTAGTTGGAATCCTCTAGCCTGTTATATGGAGGAAAGATAAGCAGTCTCCTCCCTACACATTTACTAACCGAGAGTTGCTATGAGTCAGAATGGACTTGATGGTGGTGTTCTTTGCTTGTTTGTGTTTCAATATATATTAAAGAAAGATTGTAGAGATACAGGAGTAAAGTAATGACATGCTTTTGTTTCTATAGGTAAAATTAACAAACACAAAATAACAATACAAAGCAAGAAGAATGAAAGCTAAGGAAGACTGCTTCAAGAAAGTTTCAGAGGCGACATAACACAAAGGATTGAGATTTGTTTACAAATTTCATATGATAGTTATGATCAAAACAAGGTATTGTTGAAAATTTAGAAAATATAGAATAAAGGAAAACCTGTAATCTAATACCACCACCTAGAGTTGCATGTTATAAAATTTAGACTTTTTTGTGCATTTCTTTATGATCTTTTTCTTTATGTTTTTGGACTATTACAATATCATTGAGTGGGGTTTTGTCTGGTTTGGGGCCTGGGGGTGGGGTTTTTTTAACTATACCTGCGGTATGCCTTTTAAATATTTAAGTGAAGTAGAAATTTTTAGTAAACTTTTATTTGTCTTACAAACATGATATTATCAAGGAATTATATTTGATTATGTTCCAGCATACAAGACTACTTGCAAAAGGTGAATTCGTCTTCCCTCAGTTTTCAGTATTACAGTTATATTCAAAATATATAACAAGGAGTTGTTTTCATAAAATCTTTCTCCTCATTCGAAAAGAGATTTTTTTTAAAAAAAATGGCAGATAATGTTTAAAAACATACCCAATTCACAATTTGTATGTAAAATAAAAAAGTCATTCAACATATATCTGATAACAGAAGTTTCAAGTCTTAAGAAGAGAACGTAGCAAGGCATGCAATACTACACACAGCAGTGGGTTTAAATGCCAAGCACATTATCTGGCTAATTCTGGAAGGTAAATTAGACGAGGAGGGATAGGGGAGAAAACTGAAGTTAGTTGGTAGAAACCAGATCATGACTATGTTTCCATGACATGATCAGTCTAACTTATCTTTTATCCTGGAGGCAATGGAAATCCAATACGAATTTGCTCAGTGTAATTGATTTACCCACTTAGGAAGAGTTTGTTTCCTTAAGTAAATAATTCTAGTAATGGGATATCCAACCAAGGCCCAAGCAAAAATATTCTTCCTTCAGGAAGTCTAGCTTATTTTTCTAGCTGAATTTGAAGGAAATCTTGTAATTCAGTACATCAAGACTTCTAATTACATAATTTGTCCAAAACTTTAATATAGTCTTATTTTCAAATGATACATATATTGAAAGTATTTTAAAACTTAGACAAAATCTTCAGTCAATCTTTCTGATCTGGGCCTAAGTCTTTTCTCTGATAAGGAGCCCTTTGTTCAAAATTCTACCTTCATGTTCCTTTACCTAAGTTAGTTGAGGTCCTTTCCAGAAACCAGTAATTCATTATGCAGTATGTCTACTTTCGGTTTCTGCAAATAAATTTTAAGATGCCCAAAGTACTCAAAATTCTGAAGCCATTCATATGTTTTTAAAATCAATCTTATATGCATTTTTATTCTTTTGCAAATTTTCCCCACTTTCAAAATGTCTCACTGCATCTCAGTAATATTATTTTCTTAGCAACTCATTCTCACATTCTTTTTTTAAAAAAAAGCAGAATCTATAGATTTCACTGTTAAATTATTCTATAGTCACAATCATTCTTTTGCTTAATATTTATTTGGTTTGAAAAGCTATAACAGTGGCCTAGCAGTAGGAAGCTGTGCTGTAATTTCAAAGTCATGCAGTTCAAATCCACCAGTTGCTCCGGAGAAGAAACAGGAGCAATCACTTTCCGTGCAATTAACTGCCTCTAAACAACCCCTAGAGGGTCAGCTATAAGTTGGTTCCATCTCTACGGTACACAACAACAATATCCCATCATTAAGGGAGCCCTGCTGGCCTCTACAGTATACAACAACAGCAATTACAATACTTATCAGTTTGGGAAATACTTCAACTGACTTGCTAGATCTCCACCCAATGTATAGGTAATGGGAGTGTGAGTATGGTCTGAGGAGCTGAATGAGTGAAAGTGTTGCCGTGGACATCAGTCAATCATTCTACAGAGTGGATGGAGGGCATTGGCAAAGCAAACCAATCTCTTGAACAGAATTCGTTCAAGGAAATTACTATCATATCTTTCTCTTTATCCAAACTTCAAAGCCCTTTCTGTGAAACTTCTGCCATTTTTCATTCCAATACTTAGGTACAAGAATTTTCTACGTTACAAAATCCATTTTTGGTATCTCTTTGCATCCAGCATATGGGAACGTTCATCAAAATGTTTTCCTCCTATTTGAATAGCCAAAACCTTTAAATGATTATGCAAGGGCTTTAAAAAGCATAAATATGGTTCATCATTGTTGAAGTTTTTATCAGCATTCTAGGATTATTAATTTGTGGTTCATAAAGTAATTATTAGTAAAAATTAATTTAGTCATCTAAACTCTTGTGTGCAATATATGTTTAGAAACATGATTTTTAGTCTTGGTGATTCAATATTGTTTTTAGTAAGAAAACAAATGCAGTGATCATCAATTGGGACCTGACCAACTTATAACAGCTTTTACACACCTCTGTCCTATTTTACGATAGGATAGAGCACTTAAGGAGCTCTGATGGCCTACTGGCAAGAAGCTGTACTGCAATCCTGAAGGCACATGGTTCGAGGCCCTGGGAGAAGGATGGGTAATCTCCTCTCATGTGATTAACTGCCCCTGAAAATCCACCAGAGGGTCAGCTATGGGTTGGTTCCAACTCTACGGTACACAACAACAATATCCTATCTTTAAAGGAGCTCTGCTGGTCTAGTGGTTAGGAGTTGCACTTATAAACCCTACAGCACATGGTTTGGATCTACTAGATGCCCCATGAAATAAAAATAGCAAATCTCCTCTCATGTGATTCACAGACTTCATAAACCTTCTGAAAAGTCAGCCACGAGTTAGTTCCTATGTGACAGCACATAGCCACAAAATGGAACCCGGGTTGTATGATGTGTTACAAGTTGAGAAACTAACCAAATGACCATGAGCTCAAACCCAGCCACTTCAAGGGAGAAAGAGGAAGTAGTCTCCTACATTTACGATTAGAAACTGAGAAACTTGATGTAGCTTCACCACAAATGGGAGACTGAACAGCAGTGAATTTGGTCTTCATAATTTATCCTATCTATAGGAGCTCCAGGAGCTCTGTGGGCAAAAGCATTACGCCATTAATTAACTGCTTTGCAGGAGAAAGAACAGGTAGTCTGTTTCTGTAAAGATTTACAGCCTCAGAACCCTACGGGGAGTTCTACTGTGTCCTATAAAGTGATTACGGTTCAGCCTCAACTCAATGGTAGGAGGTCATTGCCCTTTCTATTCTCTAAACTTCCTGTTCTTACCCTTAGGGACTGTCATGCCCAATCTGTCTCCCTTTTCCTCTGTATCCCAACTGGATTTGACCAGTAGGAGTCTGTGTAGAGCACAATAAATTATGGCTAACATTGACAAGAATGAGAAGCCAAAACATTTGGTTGTACTCATGCAAGACCTAGACCTAGATCAAGAATCTATTGTCCAAACAGAGCAAGGGGAGACTGAATGGTTTAATATCGAGAAAGGAGTGCTTAGAGGATGTATCCTTTTCCAATACCTTTTCAATGTATATGCTGAAAAGATAATTTGAGAAGGTTGATTTTACAAAGAAGAAAGTGCATCATGATCCAAGGAAGACTTATCAACAAACTGCTTAATTCAAATGACAACCTCACTTACCAAAAGTAAGGAGGACTTGAAGCCCTTGCTGCAGAAGATCAAAGACTACAGACTCCAATATGGATTGCATCTCAGCATCAAGAAAACAAAAAAAACACTTCTATAAGCAACATCATGCTAGTTGGAGAAATGATTGACATTGATAACAATTTCTCCTTGCTTGGATATACGATCAACACCCTTGGCAAAGCAGTCAAGAAATCAAGAGATAAGTTCCACTGAGAAAATCTACTGTAAGGACCTTCTAAAGTGCTAAAGAAAAATTATGGCAGTCTAAAGTCTAAGGTGTGTCTTATCCAAGTCATGTTTTCTCAATTGGTTTGAATGTATGAGAGCTAGACAATGACTGAGAATGACAGAAGAATCAAAGCCTTGAATTGAGATTCTGGAGAAGAGTATTGAACATCCCAAGGAAGGAGAATAAACAGGTCTGTCCCAGAGAAAGTGAAACCAGGGTACTCCTTGGAGGCAAGGATGCCGAAACTCTGTACCCTATACTGTGAGCAAGTTGTTGTTAGAAGTGGTCAGTCCTTGGAGAAAAGTATTATGCTTTGAAGGGTAGAAAGTCAGTGTAAGAAAGGAAGACCTTTAAAGAGATGGACTGACACAGTGACTGTGGTAATGTAGTCAGGAATGCTGGAGATGGTGAGGTTGTTTAGGAGAGGGCAAGCCATTTTTTATAGGGTTAATATGATTCATGGTTGACTCAATAGCACATAACAACAATATTAAGAAAAACAAATTATTAGAGATTATTGTTTTTGTTGTTATGCCATCAAGTTGCTTATAACTCATAGTGACTCTATGTACAACTCTGAGACCTGCTCTATCATGAGCCAACCTTATTGTCTCTGACATACCAACTCTCATTGCCCTAGTCACTGGGTCAATCCATCTCATTGAGGGTCTTTCTCTCTTGCGCTGTCTCTACCCTTCCAAGCATGATGTCCCTCTCCAAGGATCGGGCCCTCCTTGCAACATTCCCAAAGTATTTGACTCCAAGGAGGACTCTAGTTTCACCCTATCCAGGACGAACCTGTTTGTTCTCCTAGCAGTCCATGGTATGTTCAGTACTCTTCTCCAGCACCACAACTTAAAAGTGTCAATTCTCCTTATATCATCCCTAGTCAATTTCAGCTTTATGATGCATAGCATTGCAAAGGGCATGGCCTGGATCAGGAAGTAGCAGAAGAAAATAGCCATGAGATGTTGAACCCCTCTCTCATCCTGCTTTAACACATACTTTTAGCCATGGCTATGTTGCTTGATAGAGTCATAGTGACCTAGTACATTTATTTTGTGTTGGGTTGCAAATGAAAAGATCAAGTTTGAATCCATTGGTCAAGAATTGAGAGAAAGATACAGCAATCTGCTCCCATTAAGAGATAAAGCCTGAGAAATTCAATGGTGGGACACCATGAGTTGGAATCAACTTAATAACAGCTTGGTGGTTTTGATTGTTTGTTTGTTTTAGTTTAGAGTCCCTTAACAAGTATATTTCCTCTGAGGCACAGAAGCTTTAAAAACATTCTCCATCACTCTCTGGGACTCCAGAATACCATCTTTAGACTATGGGTGCTAATCAGTTGTCATTTAGGGTGACAATGAATGAGTCAGAGTACAACTGTGTTCCATAGGGTTTTCAAGGACTGATTTTTCAGAAGTACCTCGAGTTAGACTCAAACCTTCAATGTTTCAGTTAGTAGCCTAGTATTTTAACAATGTCTATCACCCAGGTTCTCTATCAGCTTCTTTGTAAGTCTCTATTTCTTAAGAACGGATTGGCTCTCTAGCCTACCCAGAAAACAAAATCATTCCCTTTGCTACTGCTTTGACTCTGACCCCAAACCTTCATCTATAATTAATCCCTCACTCACCTTCCCTCAGGATTTCAGCCTATAATGCACTCGGTCTCCTACCAGGACATTGTCTGATTCACTAACCACCAAATATCAATCCATAAATCACTTCATTTAGTTTCTGCTAAGAAATTTTAAGCGGTCTTGCTATCTTTTCCTACTTTGCTTACCTTTGCATTTCAAGTTAGCTGAGAGAAAAGTACTCTGGTGAACTGTTACTGGGGATCGTGTACAACTTGAACAATTGTTTGACAATATTATCAAATCGTGAGGCTTATTGTCCTCTTTTACCCCCAAATTCCACTACCTAGACTCTACAATTGCAATATATCAGCCTAAGTGTCCAAGGATTCCTCTCAGGGATGACCAAGTTAAGGCCCCCTGAGAACCAGACAGATGCTAAATCAGGAAAGAAGTCACGTGCAACATAAAGGGAGGGAGAATAATACGGATGAATTTGTAAGTGCAGCAGCTTCTGCACAGCCAAAGCTGATTATTGCAATGCAATAATTAAACTCAGTGGTAATCAGACTTAAGATTTTCCAAGAAAAGTAAAAAAAAAAAAAAATCTGATTTCAATTTAGAGTCTCTTGATTTATGAATATTGACTCAATTAAAGAAATAAAAAACAACCCCAAACATTTGGAGTCCAAATCAAATGAATCTGCAGCCTTTTTCTGGCCCACTGGGGGGCAGTTTTTGATCTTTGATGGATATATAAAACGGTTCCTAATGATATTATTTACAATAGCAAACATTTGGAGACAAACTAAATGCCAGTCACTGGGGTAGGTATTATGACACAAACCTTCTGTTGACTAGTAGGCTGAAACTCAAAAGACTGAGTGAGCGGATCTGTATATCATCTGAAAGGGTGTGCTATGTAGAGTTGAGCTCTTTTTGGAGAAGGTGGGTAAGGTAATTGGGAGAATAATTTAAAGGCATAAAGCCAATTTAAAAAGACTTGGTACCATATAATGAAGTGTGCATGTGTAGCATAACTACTGTTGTTGTATAACCTTATAGGACAGAATAAAATCGCCCAGTAGGGTTATTTGAGGTTATCAAAAAGAACAGATTGCTAGGTCTTCTCTCTCATAGATGGAGTGGCTGGTACATTTGCACTTTTAATCTTTCAGTGATCAGCTGAGTGCGTAAACATTACACCACCAGAGCTGCTTTTACACATAACAAACAGCTGGAAAGATGCAGATCAATTTAACTTTAGTTAGTGGGAATGGAGATGACTGAGGAAAGCGTTGAAAATTACCGATATATCAAGTAGTTCTAGAAAGCTAAATCTATCATGACTTGTAATAAAAATATATGTTAAATAATCAGCAGACACTGGCTATCAAGTTGTGCGAGGTACATTCCAACATATTTCACATATTTCTCTATTAAAATTCACAACAAACCTTTATGAGGTTGCTAATACGTTTTCAGGTAACTGCTGGGAAAATTGCGGCCCAAGAGGTCAAGTGACATTCTTCAAGTCACACAGGTGGTAAATAATGAAGACAGAATTTAAAAAATTAGATTCTTTTTAGATTCTACATGTTTAAATCTGATTATATAGTGCATAGAGTTATTTCGTGAGAGGTCAGCAATTCAAAAATTATTTAATCAAAAGAAGCTAATTTTTCATTATTATTAATAAATTAAAGAAAATGGATTTTTTTTCCCAAAAAAAGTTCTGATAATATTTTGCTCAAGATAAAATAGCTCCTTGTTTGGAAGTAAACACACACAAAGAAATTTTCCATTTCACTTTTGTTTCCAAGTTTTAAGCTTAAGGGTTCGTAGATTTACCTCTGTTAACCTGAGGCAGACAGTAGCAGTCTTTTTAATATTCAGCGAGAGGAGAAAGCAATTCCTACTGTAAAATGTCTGTGGTAGGTGCCAAAACCATGAATTAAAGAGAGATTCTTACGTCTTATGTGGTGGAAAGAGGAGTTTAATTGGCCTCGTGAAATCAAAGAATAACAAAGGATCTCAAAATTTTCTTGAGGACATGCCTTGTAGTATCATATGCTTCTTCTGTAAAGTATAATGATGCACTGTGTGCGAAAAGCTACCAGTTTTTAGTCACAAAATGAGCTTGGTACACATAAGCAATACGTTAGAAAACGCTGAAATGACTTCAGGCTTTTCCCTCAGCAAGTTTCTACACAATGTGCCTGTTTACAAGCATCACTCAAGACAGAACTAGGTTCTGACAAGAAGAGAGATTGTCATTTTTTTCTTAAACTGCTTTCCAGAGAATATCATTATTATATCAAAGAAATTCTGACCCTCGAACAACACCAGATCAAAGTCATTGTCGTCTGATTAATGCCAAAACCCTCTAAGATGTCCAAGATTACTGCGTCTTTCTCTTAAAGAGAAACTGGTGTCCTTAAACAGCTCACCCCTTTACTCAGCAACTGAGATCGTTGACTATTGCACCATCAACCTCCTGGAGTTAAAGGTTTAATCAATATTTAATGGTACACATGGAGCTCTGGGGACCTATTGGCAAGAAGCTGCACTGCAATCCTGAAGTCACTTAGTTCGAATCCACCAGATGCTGAGCTGGAGGGGCAATTTCCTCCTGTACCAGTAGGATCTGATTCAACAGTACACACACACGGAATAATAACATTTTTAAAAAAATAAATAATAAAACATTTCAAAAAATTAAGTGTGCACATTTACCAAGGGATGAAACTCAGCCTTCTTTCATTTTGCCCTCAAACCGTCCTAATCTTCACTCTAATTTAAACAATTAAATTCCCAGAATTTGTCTGCAGGGCATTTTCACAATTTACCCTTCTTTTTGTGTTTGAGTCTGGTTTTGTTTCACTAACTAGGTATATTACACAACTGCCTTATGTGGGAAATTCTTAAAGTTATTAAAATATATTCTTAAAATACCTCATGCACAAGAAGAGAAACAGTGGATGAATGCAGCAGAGCAAAGATGGCACTATATGTTTCCTTAAAGATTTATAAATTGAAAAAACAAAGAAGTGAACTGGGGAGGGGGAAGAGTGGAAGGGAAAGGGGGTAAAAAATGTGCAACAATGAATGAATAAAAATATAACTTTTCTGCAAGCTTTTATTAAAATCTCAATTGAAAAATGTATTTGAAAAAAAGATTTATAAATTTGGAAGCCCTATGTGCAGTTCTACTCTGTCCTAATAACTGCCTCAGAATCAACCCAATCTGGCAGTGAGTTTGGTTTTGATAAAAACACACCATAACACACCAAAATGACAGATGAGTGCTTGCAATCACTGGATATTTACTGGAAATTTATTGATACTGTAGGGTATTGTGGATTAATTTTGTGCTTTACATTATGCTATGTTTTGTATGTATAAATCCAATTAATATCCATTGAAAGTCAATGGGATAAATACATAACCACCATATATATATAAGCCATTCTCACTTCTACGGAACATTCTGAATGTACTTCCAAGAGATTTTTCCATCCTTCTGGAAGTCCATAGTATCTTTAACGTTCTTTACTAACATAATTATTCAAATGCTTCAATAATTCTTTAGCCTTAATTTATTCATTGTCCAAATTATAATGTCCTGGGGTATGCAGATTTGCTCTCAAAGTGACATTTTTTTGTTCTTTAGCATTTTAAAGAGGTATTTTTGCAGTATAGTTGCCCAATGCAATATATCATTTGATTTATTGACTACTGTTTCCATGGGAATTGAGTGGTTGTTATTGTTGTTAGTGCCATTGAATCGAGTACTATTCATATTAACCCTATGAACAGCTGACCTGAACCCTGCCCTATCCTGTGTCGTCCTCATCATCTCTAACACACTAGAGCCCATTGCTGAAGTCACTGTGTCAACCCATCTCTGTGATTTTTCCTTTCCAGTGCTGATCCTCCATATTTCTAAGCGTGATGTCCAAAGTATGAAAGATGAAGCTTTGCCGTCTTCTCTTCCAATAAGGACTGTGGCGGATCTCTTTGTTGTTTGGGCAGTCCCTGGGATATTTAGCACTCTTTTCCAGCACCACAAACCAAAGTCATCCATAATTCTTCTGTCATTCTTATTCATTGTCCAGCTCTCTGATGCATAACAGGTGATGGAGATGACCATGAATCCGAAACACCTTAATCTTTAAACTGCCATCATTGTTCTTCAGCATTTTAGAGAGGTTCCTGACAGTGGATTCAAGTTTCAGCCTGCTAGTTCCAAAGGTGTTTATTATTAATCAAGATGAAATAATTGACAGCTTCAATCCCATCTCCATCTATCATAATGTTGACTGCTGGTCCTTTGTTTTCTTGATGTTGAGACATTATCCACTTATCCATACTGAGATCAAAGAAGTCTTTGATCTTCTGCAGCAAGCGTTACATATCCTCCTCATTTTCAGCAAGGAAGATTGTGTCATCATAGATTCAAGTAAAATGAAATCTTTGACAATCACTGGCAACTGGACTCATTTACCTCAATAAATCAAGGAAAATCACAATGTCTAGCACAAAGCAAGAATTCATAAAGATTTCTTGATCACATGGGATTAAAATCAGGGACACTTTTTTTTTATTGTCCTAGGAAATAAAATATAATCTAACAATTAACCCTTTCTCTACTGTTCTGAATGGAAAAGTTAATTAATTAATCAATCTTGCTAATCATTTGTGAGAAATGCAAAGTTTAGATTTGATCATTAGTGTATTCTTTCAAAGGAGAGCAATCATGTATGAAAAACATCTAAATGAGTTGTCTTTATTCTACCAGTTACGTGGTTCTGGTATTTCCCCTAGAAGATAGGTTATAAGATAGGACTCACCTAATTAAGATTTTAGAATTTAGATTATTGTCACTGAATATTTTTATAACATTCTTGCTTATTTCATGATGTTTTTCCTTAGAAATAATTCCCATATTTTATGTATTTTTATAACTTCAAGTCTTGCATTAATTAATATCTGTGATATAATTTCACTAGTATATAACACTGCTGTCCTTTATTTAGGAGAGAAGGTGTCTGAGTATATATCTTTCATTGCCATGAAATTATAGAGAAAAATATGAAATGTCTAAAAAAGAGATGCTTCGTAATCTATCTCCACCTTCCTGGCATTTGACTGAATTAAGTTACGGAGTTTAGCCTTAGGGGAAATATTTCTAAATTGAATCTATTTGTGATATACTGGTTTATAATTCAAAATTACCAACATATTCTGTTTACTCCCTTGGCATCTGGTGCATCTGCCAACTGGTGGCCAAAAATTAGAGCAGACTTAATTAATTAGAAGGGATTCCCATCTGGTAGCTAAACTTCTTGTAAATGCTTCCTTTACATAATGAAGACCTAGATTCGAACTGGCAATCTTGAGGTCTGTAACCAAGAAGGTTCCCTCTGGCTGGCCTTCCATTGTCCCCCTGAACTGAACTTGGCTCGTGTAGAAGTCTTCTCTGTAGTTCATCGTCTGCCTCATCCCTTGTCTTCTCCTTGGGATGAGTCAGTTTTGCCACACGAGTTTCTATAGTCTCTCAAACATTTTTCTATTTCCTTTTATCTCTATAGGCTTAAATCTAGGACTGCATATACTTTTAACGAGACATAACAGCTTCCAAATACAGTTCATTATCTAGTAACGTCAATGCAAACCGTCTTCAAAATGAACTGAAGGAAAGAATTAAAGGAAACTATCAAAAGATAGTCTATTTCTTCATAGATTTCATTTGATTTTTGTGAGTTTTATTTCACAAGAAAGCACATTTCTGGCAGGATTATACAGTGGTTACAATCAAAGACTTTGAGTAACAGTTTACCTTGGAATCCTGGCCCTTCCTCTATTAATTGTGTGTCTTGAAGAAAGTCACCCTATCCTGTTAACCCTGTTTTTTCTGATGCAAATTTAGAACAATATGTATCTCAATTACTGTCAAATATAGTTTCTTGTTAGCTTGTTTTCTAAATGATTATTGTTATCAGAACCAAAGCACAGCTGACCCTCCATTGGGTTTTCAGAGGTAGTTAATTCCAGGGAGGAGATTGACCATTTATCTTTGTGAAGAAGCTGGTGGAATCGAACCACATGCCTCAGGGACTGCTGTGCAGTTTCTTTACACTAGGGCATCAGAGCTCCCTGTATAAATTTATTATTATTATTATTATTATTAAATTTTTATTTGAGTGAGTTTATGGAATAAATTGGTTTTCTATGCAATCATTCATACAAAATTTGTTTCATGACATTCATGACAATCCCCGCATTGCAATAGCACTCCTCCAGCTTCCACTTGATGATGATTCACTTTTCCAGTCAAGGTGTTATTCCATTTTTTTCCTGCTTCCTGAGTTTCATCTCTAGATAAATGCTTCCCTTTTCAGCTTGCATTGTTGATTTTTATAAGGAGTAAGCACCAATTTGGTGATATTGTTTACTTTTGAGGTTTTGTCTATTATTTAGCTTAGAGTTGAGCCTCAGAGGTGAGTACAGGTCTAAGTTCAAAGGCCTACCATAGTCTCTAGGGTTCTACCAGTCTCTGCCAGAACAGCACATCATTTTTGTGTTTTTCTACCTTTTGTTTGTTGTTTTTCTCTCACTTTTTCCAAGACACTATACTGTGTTTCCTTTTAGAATAGCCAGCAGTGGTAGCACATTGTTCTTCTGGTCTCAGAGTCATGGAGGCTAGGATCTCAGTACCCCATTAATTGTTTGGTCTAATTGTCTCTATGCTTCATTGCTTCTCAGACCTGTTTTTTACTCCAGACAGAGAGAGATGAATCAGCTGCACCGTTTGTGGTCAAGCTTTTAAGATTCTGGTTACTACACATCAAAGTAAGATACAGACCATTGTTTCTGTGGACTATGTTGTACCAATTGATCTTTATGCCCCCTGAGACTATGGTTCTGGCACCCTAGAACCAGCAACTCATTCCCTCACATATCATAGATTTTTTTAAGGATTAAATGAGAATTTATGTGCAAATGACTTGAGAGCTCTAGTGAGTTAATGTATAGGAGAAATGCCTGTGCCTTTCTAGTAAGAGACAGATGGGCAGCTTTCTCCTGTGCAATTCACAGCCTCAGAAACCTGCTGGACAGTCAGCTAGGAGTTGTTTCTAATTCAACAGCAACAAATTGAGTTGAGTGACTATTGTAATGAAGCCTAGAAGCCTAAAACATTGTTTTAAAGATTATAATTAATATTTCATTTTTGGGGGGTCCTTTTTTAGTATTATTAATTTTAATGAAAGTTTACAGAGACTTTCAATGTGTAATTCTATCAAGTGGTTTCTTGAAAGTTCATTTCTATTATTGTATACTTCAAGGGACTCTTAGAATTTTTCAGTAAGTATATTCAAGTCAATACTGAGAAAGACTAATATTCTACTCAGTAGTAAAGCAAGGAGTATATGCGATTGATGTATTAATAAAACCAATACTGGTCACTCAACCACCCTTTCATCCCTTTTCCCCCGATGTTAGCTGATTGCATGAATATATTAGGGATATTGTTGGTTGTGTCATGTGCAATCGAGTCAGAATCGGCCCATAGCCAACCCTCTAGTAGTTTTCAGAGGAAGTAAGTCACACAAGAGGGTATTGCCCATCCTTCTCTCAAGGAGCAGTTGATGGCCTCATACCATGGACCTTTGCGATGGCAGCACAATTCCTGGTGGCCTAGTGGAGAGAAGTTGTGCTGCAATCTTGAAGGCACACGGGTTTGAAGCCACCAGCTGCTCCACACGAGAAGGACAGTCAATCTCTTTCCATGTGACTGACTACCTCTGAAAACCCACTGGAGGGTCTGCTATGGGTCAGTTTCAACTTAACGGTACATAACAACAACAAGCTACAGAGATAATACATTTGAAACATGCTTAATTGGAGGGAGTGATTGAGAAGGTAGTTGGTAATTCAGGATAAGTTAATTAAACAGCTATTATGTCCTAAAGCTCTTTTAATTCCTGGAGATATGAAGATGGGTAGGATATGGTCTTCATCATCAAAGTGTCTGCAATGTTTAAGGGAAGCCAGTTCGTGAACTAATGGCATTGGTAAAGATGACCAACCACAAACTCGAGCTTAATGTCTGGCAACATATCCTGAGAGAAGTCAGTTCTGAGGAAAATTTCAAAGCGCTTTAAGGAAAGTAGGGCACCACATGATGGCATTCCATTTATGGAAGCATGAAGTCAAGTGTGGAGTGGACTTAAGAAACAGCACAATTTGTGTGAATAAAATGCAGTTTAGAATTGCTAGAAGTTACTGTACAGGGTTGGCAATGTTGACTGAGAAGGGAGAGGTGACAGGCATTGAATTCAGGTCTTCTGCAGAAGGTTATTCTACCACAATAAAAAGGACTTATCGCCAATCCGAGCATTGAAATGACATCGTCAGATTCTTCATTTACATGGTTCTTTCAGAAGCAATGAGGAAGACAGAGAAGTGAAGACAAACTTGCTGCAACCCAAGAATCAGCTAAGAAATCTCAAACCCAAATAGGACAGTGATGGTATAAACAGATTAACTAGGATAGACACCCAAAAAGAATACAAACCAGAGCATGTGAGCAACAACATCCTTTTTGTTGTTTTTGGAGGTTTACGCAAATCTAAGTGGCACAGGAGGAAGATGGGCAATCTCCTCCCTTCTGATTTACTGCCTCTGAAAACTGACTGATGGTTCTGACTCGATGATACAGAAGCACAACATAACAAGCAGATAATGGGCTGTCTTTTAAACTAAAGAAGAGAGAAGCGGCAGCCAAGTTAAGTAAGAAGAGGGATTCCGTGGAATTTAAAGTATAGTTATGGTACAAGGAACTTGGGGAACAAGAGGATTGCCAAAAATACAAGTGTATAAAGATTTAGATCCTCAAGGAAGCACTTGGAAGCTCAGAGCATATTGTTCATCATTGAAGTAATGTAAATTAATAACAATATGTAGAAAATGTAGAGAGTGAGAAAATAAGTAGCCCAAAGACACTACACTAAAGAAGAAGTTTAATAAGTCAAGGCAGAAAGAGTTGACAAAGATGGCAGAAGCAATACACATGAATGATACAAAATGTATGTGAATTATTTATGCAAACAAATATGAAATAAAAATAAAATTAAAAGGGTGACAGAAAAGGAACACAGTGGACTGCAAAGAGGTACAGAATCATAGAAGTCAGGGATGAAAAATAATTACAGGAAAGGGGTATAGTCCTCAGTGACAAGTGAGTAATAGAGAAGCCATAACACAATGACTAAAATGTATAGTGAACTGGTCTGAAATCCAGAGTTAGAAAAAAATCAAGCTCAAGTTCTTTCCCCACAATGCATAATTTATTATGCAGTTTATTTTAACTATCTGGGGTTCCAAATGTATAAAAATTATATAAAATACCTCCCTCTGAGATTTGTTAAGATTAACTGGAACGAATTCCAGAACATTTAACTGTGCTAATGCAAAACTTATACTTGGACCAAGAGGCAGTCGTCAGAGCAGGGAAACGCTGCATGGTTCAAAATTGGGAAGGGCGTACCCCAGGGATGTGTCCTGTCTCCATACCTTTTCAACCTGTATGCAGAGCAGATCATCCAGGAGGCTGGGATCTATGAGGAGAAACGCAGCATCAGAATTGGTGGTAGATCTATCAACAATCTGCATTATGCAGATGACACAACCCTGCTTGCTGAAACTGAGGAGGACCTGAAATGCTTGCTGCAGAGGGTCAAGGACTGCAGCCTACAATATGGATTGAGGCTCAATGTCAAGGAGACAAAGACTCTCACCACTGGACCAATTGGCAGCATCAGGATGGATGGTGAAGAGATTGAGATTTTTCACAGCTTTAGTCTGCTTGGCTCCACAATCAACACTCTTGGCACCAGCAGCCAGGAAATTAAAAGACGTATTGCGATGGGAAAGGCTGCTGTTAGGGACCTCTCTAAAGTACTCAGGAGCAACAGTGTGTCTCTTGAGACTAAGGTGCGTCTGGTACAGGCCATCGTCTTTGCAATCACTTGTTATGCGTCAGAGAGCTGGGCAATGACCAGGGAGGACAGAAGGAGAATTGATGCTTTTGAGCTTTGGTGCTGGAGAAGAGTGCTGAGGGTGCTATGGACTGCTAAGAAAATAAACAGATTCATCCTGGAGAGGGTTAAACCGGGCTCCTCCTTGGAGGCAAGGATTCTGACGCTTCGTCTGACATACTTTGGACATGTTGTAAGGAGAGACCGGTCCTTAGAGAAAGACATCATGCTTGGGAGGGTGGAGGGCAGTCGCAGGAGGGGAAGGCGCTCTGGGAAATGGACTGATTTGGTTACTGGGGCAATTGGGATGAGTGTATCGGAGACAGTGAGATTGGCACAGGACAGAGCAGAGTTTAGAGCTGTTGTACATAGGGTCACTATGAGTCACAAGTGACTCAACGGCACATAACAAGAACAACAACAACAACACATAGGTGAAGCATCTAAGTAATCCTTCAACTGAAAAGGAAACACATATCAAATTCATTGCTATCAAGTTGATTCCAATTCATGGCAACCCTATACAGTGTCCAAGGCTCCAACTTCTATGGAGAGCTCGGATAGCCTTGTGGTAAGGAATTGCTCTGCCAACCCAAAGACACACAGTTCGAATCCATCAGCTAGCTGCTTTGTGGGGGAAACATGGGCAATCTCCTGTTGTGCAAGTTACAGCCTCTGAAAGCCCACTAG
The DNA here is from genome assembly GCF_000299155.1 of Elephantulus edwardii. Classification (NCBI taxonomy): domain Eukaryota; kingdom Metazoa; phylum Chordata; class Mammalia; order Macroscelidea; family Macroscelididae; genus Elephantulus; species Elephantulus edwardii. The sequence continues at coordinate 8,904,837 of NW_006399864.1, forward strand.
AAAGGCAGATATAAGTCAGTTCTGATTTGATAATATACAACAACAATCTTTATGGAGGAGAGCTCTGGGGTGCAGCCAATAGGGAGCTTTACTGACAACCAAAGGCAGTTCCTCTCTGGTGGTTCAAAGCCATCAGCACCTTCAGAGGAGAAAGATGGGCAAGCCCTCCTGGGTAAGTTGCAGCCTTCACAAACTTGCTGTAGAGTCACGTATGAGTGAGTTACCACTTGAAGAAAATGAGTTTGAGTTTGAATCTTTATGGAAGCACATTGGCACTGCATCTTTTCCCAGGGAGTGGCTGGTGAGTTCAAAGCGCCACCCCTTCAGCTGAACCAATCACTCCATCACCACGCCTCCTAACTCCAGGATGGCTGCAAGCAGTACGCTTGCTTTGTCTCTAAATTGTTCAGACAGTAACATGATGTCACAATTTACATTTTCTAATCAACAAATTAGCAGCGTGATCCCTGCCAGTTCATTCTTTGAGTATGAGTGCTGTGTGTTCACCACTTCCCCAAACACCTGGCTATATATACCTGAGTTTATGTATTAAGAATGAGGCATGGTTAAGGTAATTCATGGTCAACTTATATAATTAACAGGTTTAACAGTTCACCAGTCAAGAAAATACCTAAAATATAATGGAAATCTCCAAATTTCAATCACACTCTGATGGAGGATTTATCACTTAATGCAACATATTTTGGCCACTTAGAAAAGTCTGTCTGAAATGTGGAAACAATAATCCCTTCTTTCCCAGCTTCTTATTCTCTTACTTGTAAATTTAGACACAAGCTACCAGTCACAGTTTCTCTCAGAAGGAAGTGAAGCAGAATAAACAACGTAAAAGAACCAAAGGTAAGCAGATAGTATAAATACAATTTTCATTGTACCAGACCATTATACATTACTCACTGAGGTACCCTAATAGGACTCTGCCCAAAGAAAGCGTACCCTCTTCCAGCAGAGACATGACATAGCAAATGATGAAGGAATCACAGCAGCATGAGCTTCCGAAAAGCCTTCAAGGAGAAGACTTCACTAGCAATGGGTTCTTAGAGTGACATGCGGTAAGTTTACTCATTCAGAAACATTTATTGAACACTTACTTCATATCTGGCACCATGTTAAAGGTTGAAGACTTAGCAACAAATGAAAGTGTCCCAGGGCTATGCGAAGTCTTTTAAGTGAAGAGATCAACAGAGTAAAGCAATTGAGTAAATAAGATACGTTCAGGTGGTTATAAATATCAGAAAGGCATAGCTACTAGAGTGACCGAGAATATGTGGTTGGGGGTTAAGGGTACAAAAGAGTAGTCCCCTGTGAAATGATGACATCTAAACCAGGAACTGAAGGATGAGAAGAAGCTTGGCAGGAAAGGAAAAGATGAGAGGAGAAGAAGAAGCACATTCAGTACACAAGGAATAGAAAGCTCAGATGCCCCCGATGGAATGTTTGAAATGTTTATGATCCAAAAAAAAGAGACTGTTCTGGTTACAGGAAAATGAACACAGACAAAGGAACAGGTGATACAGCTAGACAGATAAGAGTGTGTCAGATTATAGTATGAAGGGTGGATTATATCCGAAGGGCAAGAAGGTCTACGATGCAGGAGCTACTGATGCGGCTGAGCACTTCTAGGTGGAAGGAATGGCGTGAACACAGTGAACACAGCTGGCTACAAGGATGAAGAGGGTCACATTCGTATGTTTGGCAGGGCACTCACAGAGGCAAAGGGATCCAAGGAAATTTCTCAACAGCGACTATTAGAGCCAAGGGTTTCCCAAGTACTAATAATAGTCTAAATTTGCATTTAAAGTTGATATTTTCTATTAAATCATTGCTTAACTAGGGTCTACGTAAACGTCCTTGATTGCATCAATGATTTCTTTCATTTGTGTGTGTGTGTTCTTCAGGTATTCAACATTTTTTGAGCACCTACAATTCAGTGACTGGGGTAATTGGGGTAGATGTGTCTGAGACAATAAGATTGGCACAGGCTAGAGCGGGCTTAAGGGCTGTTGTGCATAGGGTCGCTATGAGTGGCAGGGGACTTTACAGCACAACTATTTGCAAAATGCCATGTAGTAAGTACAATGCAAGGATGAACAAAACAGATACACAGAGTTGTATAGTCTGTTGGAGGAGACGGATGTTAATGAAATGATCAGGAAAATTCTATTTCTACGAAGTGTAATTATTTCAAGAAGGATAAGCAGTGGTATTTGGAGAACCAGAAGTAGAAGTAGTATAAATACAGAGATAAGACAGATAATAGGCAGAGTATTAGGATTCAATGTGCAGTCAGTTTTAGGGAGGGAGAGCAGTACCTGCAGAGATACAGACAATCTCAGACATTCTGTTGATTACATTCATAGTAGAGCAAAGGGAGATTAAATGTTTTAGATCTGAGTTGAAGACATAGTTGTAAAAATAACTAGGACCTTGGCTGCTTATGTCAACAAAATTGTAACTTAGTTCTCACTCTTTTTAGTGATACAGCTTACATTCTTCTGTTGATCCACTGTCAGAATCTTTCAGATAATGGGTCAAGAAAAGAAATAATAGTCTTGCAACTTCCGACTCGATGACACACAACGATAACGTCATTTCCTACATGACACCTGTTATGTTGTTTTACAGTCTGTGTCTTCCTTAATTCCTGTGGAAACGAAATACAACATACTAAGATTTTAAACATTTAAAAAAGAAGACCTCAAACTTTCGTAGTGCTGCGTTAACAGTGAAACTCAAGAGGTAGCAGTACTTGGGAAAAGATAGTATGAAAAATAGAGGCTCAGTGAGAGGGAAGACCCTCAACGAGAGAGACTGACACAGTGACTACAATAATTGACATATGCATGGTATAGAGCTTAACGGTGGCGCAGGATAGGGCAAGGTTTCAATCTGTGGTTCACAGGCCACTATAAGTCATAGTCAGCTCAACGACACCTAACACCACCACCATTTGCACTGCAGGTCATGAAATCTTACCTATTGTGGCTGTGATTATCACCTTTAGGTAGAGATTCACTTGTGCTGCACTTTTTGACATCACTATATTTTTTCAGATCTTAAGACAGGAATTCCTACTAAATAGTATTTAAAGAGGCCAGCCTACACAGTTAACTGCCCTGAACACATCACTGAAATTGTAGAATGTACTAAACAATATCAGCTTTATATATCCAGCTGTGCTTTTTTCTAATTCTTTTAATTTTTAATTTGTTTTAATTTTTTTATTTTATTTTATTATTTTTGTGTGAGTGTACCGTCAAATCAGATCTGACTGGTACAGGAGGAGAGGGTCCCTCCTTCCCCAACAGAGCAGCTAGTGGATTCGAACCACGCGCCTCTGGGATTGTAGTTGCAGCTCCTTACCACTAGGCCACCAGAGCCAGCTGTGCTTTTTTCTAATCCTAACAATATAATGTTTTGAAAAGTCTAAATCATTAAAAATATATCACGAAATCTTAGGTTCGGTATTAGGTTAAAAAAATATATCGATTTTGTAGGTCAATAGCAGGAGATTTCAGACTGCCCTAGGGACCCTATGATATTACCGACATCCACACATTCAACCTCAAGCTAAGTAATAAAACCTTATCAATAAAATTGAATCCCTTTACCAAAACAATTGAAACCTTTAGCCAAGTAGATGAATATCTACAGCGCAAGACCTTTTCTGATCTCAATTCTTGATAATGCATGGTTATTCAGCACATTTTCCAAATTTTATCTTCTTCTCAATGGCATTGTAAGCTTGTTCAGTACTTAAGATTGTATTTGATGATCCCATACCTCACATCACAGATCTTCAACAGATATTTATAAATTGTAACATCAATTTACACTTTGAAAGCACAAATCAGTAGGTGGCCAGCTCAAAAAAAAATAACTAATATCCCTTTGCTTTTTCATACAAAACAAAATTTAAAGTGATTGTTAGTGAGTAAAAGAGTAATTAAAAAAATTCAAATATGTTTTTAATATGTTGGAAGAGACGCAAGATAGAAAAACATGGTGAATGTCCTTATTTAAAAAAAAACTATAAAAAATTTAAACTATTAAAAAATGCTTTCAGACAAAATAATATCTACCATTTGGAACACTATACCAACCAGTCTGCCAGTCTTTCTATATCTTGCTCTCTCTCACATACTTGTAAATATTTAGAGCTCAATAACTTAGAAATGCAAGATAGAGGAGTTTAAAAATCTTCCATTAAGATTTGTACACAAATACTCATAGTAGTGTTAATCACTATCACAAGAACATGGAAACAGTCCAAATATCCAGTCACAATGGAATGAATTGGAAAAATCATGGTACGTTCACATGATGGACTACTGTGTAGCATGCAGGACCAGTGAATTTGAAAATCACTACCTAACTTGGGAGGGACTGGAGAGCACTGTGTTGAGTGAACTAACTCAGTCCCATAAGGACAAATATTATATAAAGCCATTATTGTAGAAATAGAAAGAAAACTAGTAAAACGTGTATGAGGATCCAAGGTGAAAGGATAGGAGTAGAGGGGTGAGGATGGTACGGAGGTTAGGGATACCAAATTTGATGGGTAGAGGGAGAGGCAGGTAAAGGAAATGGGAAAGATATGGTGTGAAAGACAATGTGTATGAATTTTGTAAATATTGTTGTTGTTGTTATGTGCCGTTGAGTCGTTTGCGACTCATAGCGACCCTATGTACAACAGCCCTAAACCTTGCCCTAACCTGTGCCAATCCCACTGCCTCCGACACACACATCCCGATTACCCCAGTCACTGAATCAATCCACCTCATAAGCCAATATAAAATAAAAATGTTATTAAATAAAAATAAACTTCCATTAAGTTTCAAATTCTAGGAGTTTAGTCATCTCCCAGGATTCTCCTTACAAATACTATGGTTTGTCGCTATTTTATTTGTGTACTTTGTTACTTTATATTACTCTCAATTCTTTCTTATACTCATCTCGTTCTCCTCCTTACTACTGTTGATATGTGCCACGGAGTGAGAACCAACCCATAGCTAGCTAGCGCTCCAGAGAGTTTTCAGAGGCTGTAAATTGCATGGGAGGAGATTGCCCATCTTTCTCCTTTGGAGCAGCTAGTGGATTCAACTATGCAAAAGACGGATTGCCCTGGGAAAATCTTCTATCAAGTACCTCTCCAGAGTACTGAAAAACAACAATGTCATTCTAGAGACTAAGGTGCACTTAATTCACACCATGGTCTTCGCAATTAATTGCTATGCATCAGAGAGCTGAACAGTGACTAAGGATGACAGAAGAAGAATCAATGCCTTCGAACCATGGTGCTGGAGAAGAGTCCTTAATATACCATGGTATGCCAAGAAAACAAATAGATCTATCTTGGAGAGGGTGAAATCAAGTCTTTCCTTGGAGGCTAGGATTTTGAAGCTCCATCTCACATACTTTGGGCATGTGGCCAGGAGAGATTGGTCCTTGGAGAAGGACACCATGCTTAAAAGGGTGTACAGACAGCACTGGAGAGAAAGACCTGGGATGAGATGGATTGATACAGTGACTGGTGCAATGGGGGTTGGTGGGTCAGAATTGGTGAGACTGGCTGAGGACAGGGAAGGGTTCTGAGCTGCTCTAAGAGCTGCTGTCGCTAGGGGTGGGAGGCGACACAACAGCACATAACACCCACCAACACATTTGGGCTGCTAGTATAACTCCACCACCTTTGGGCTGGTAGTATAACTCCTTACCAATAGGCCCCCAAAGTTGTCTAATATACTCGGGCTGATATTTTAAAAATTCTAATTCCTAGGATCCATGACAGTTGGATGGTTGGCATTCAGCTTGTCCTAGTAGGAGGTGACCATAATGAGTGAAATAGACAAGACATTCTCTCTCTTTCATTCTGTCTCTCTCCGTGTGTTACTGCTTCTAACAGCATCTTTGAAACTGACAGTAATTATTTAGCAAAGCCAGCCTCTGTCACAAAACCCTCTTTTCCACATCTCAAATTTTTTTTCTCTATCTCCTTTTATTTCCTTTCCTCCACCCTATTAGCTACTTCTTGACATTATTTACTCTCTTCTCCTTTTTTACTTCCTCAGCTCTTTTACCACTTGTATAAATAATTCCCTCTACTAAACTCTCTATGTTACATGTTGTGCCACTAACTGAAATGTCAGTGGTTCAAAATCACCTCATTGTCTGTAGTTGGAAGATAGGCAGTCTCGTTCCCTAAAGTGTGTAACCTTGGAAAACTAATGAAGAGTTTCTATGAGTCTAAATTGACTGAAGGGCAAGGAGTGATGCTTAAAAAGGTGTTTTCTGGTTTTCTGGCTGAATCCTGACTGACAGACTTACTCATTAACCAGCCCTACTCATGGAAACTAAAAAATATCCCTGCATACAAGATGTTGCACCATCAATACTCTTCCTGAAGAGCATTTAAAAGTCTTATAAAATATGTTCATTAACATAATTACACTAATTGAATACACTATTAGTGTCTTCCACTTCCTAAACAACATGCCTCTGTAATTTCTATGGACTTGATAAATGATGATAGTAATAGAAAGGCTTCAGGTCTTTTGTTCATAGGGTCACTACGAGTTGTGCTCTACTCAACATCAATCAACAACATTTAGTTAATAAGGTTCTGGTGGCCTATGGCAAGGAATTGTTTGGCCAACTCAAAGGCATGTAGTTTAAATCCATCGGCTACTCTATGCATGAAAGATGGGCAATTCCATCCCATCTGATTTACTTTTTGGAGGGTCAGCTACAAGTTGGTTACAACTTGATAGTAATTATCAATGTAGAATTCATAGAAGGTATTGTGATGTTTGGATTCTCTGTAACAATGAAAGAAAGGGAGGAAGGAGAGAGAGAGAGGGAGAGAGAGAGAAAATGAGCTGAGGGTAGTGGAAGGAAGAGGAAAGGAGGAAAACGTGTCACAATGAGAGAATAAAAATCCAACTTTTCTGTAAACTTTAGTTAAAATGACAACTTTTTAAAATGGCTTCTTTATCCATTGCCATATCTCCGCCCCCAACCTGCAAGGTCTTCGGTTGCCTCAACTGAGAACATATAGTTCACATTTAATCAGGGTCTTCAACATCACCAAGTGCAATGCCAACATAAGAGAGAGTGTTAATGAGACCATAGAAGCCTTGCAGTGAGGCATAGCGAGGTAGAGTCAGAGTTAAAGGTTATGCTTGCCGAGTGATTGAAAAAAGAGCTGACTTGTGACTGCTGTGAGACAAGGCTTGCTGGACAATTGAGGAAACCAGAGACTTCTTGCATTTGTGTTGCTAGACAAAATCTAGACTTTTTCTTGGTTGACTGACAAGCTGTCTGTACTAATTGAGAGATTGTGTCTTGCTGTTAAACTAGCTTGGGATTGCCGCTCAGTAAATATGAAATTTCACTATATGATATCCTTTGCTTTCTACCCCTACTCTATTTCTTTAATAAACTACACAACCATGAGTCAAGTCAATTAGTAGAAGTATGTGCACCAGCATGAGGGGCCATGTCTGACCTTTTAGGGGTCAGTTTTATACTGTGGATGTTTTGAGGGGGACAATTCCCATTTGTGGAATTAGTAGAAGTTAGATATGGCCATCCCCACGTTTCCGATGCTGTGGCTGCTTTGATAGGTATGCTCTAATGTGTAAGACCATATAACCTTCTCACAACAGAGACTTGATAAACATTTGCTAAGTTACTATTACTGGTATTTTTCATTGAACTGTGTAACATTACTGGTTAAATTTCCATTTCTTCCATTACACTGTAAACTCATATAACCATGATCAATTTTACTCCATTTTTTTCTAAATTCATCTAATACCAAGTGGAACTAAACAATATGAGAACAAAAGACATTGAATTAAAAGAAAATATGCCATGAATGTAAGGTTAGAAATTACCCCTCTCAGAAGCCTGGTTTTACTGTAACCAAACAGAAAGACACAAAGCAGTTTCCACAGAACAAGTTAAAGACTGAGGGACTCTATTTTGTTCATTTTTGTTAAAACGTAATACTGTTTGAATATGTTCTTTATAGTGTGTTAATAACTGCAATAAAAATGAGGAGAAAATAACAACATCCAGCTATGCTCTAACAAATAGATGTTGGCTAGAGATCGGCTGATATCCAATGGTTCACATTCTAATCCAATTCGTGACCATGATCATGATAATAAAACAAATAAACATGTGTGTTCCCCAGATTGTTACAATAGTTAAGCTATAAGGTACAATGGCATCCCAGGTAAAAATTCTGCATTATTACTTACCACTCTGAGTTAATTTCTGTATGAGCAAATAATAATAGTAATAATGTCTATGTTGAACAAATAATTTGAGAATCTTGACTACATAAAGAAAAATATAGCATCAGAATTGGATAAAGACTCATTAATGTCTTTCAGTGTGCAAATGAAACAATCTTGCCTGCTGAAAGTGATGGTAGTTTAAAACATTTACTACTGAAGATCAAAGTTTTCAGTGTGGATCATACCTCAACAAAAAGGAAATAATAATCCTTTGAAAGGCAGAATAAAGCAGCATTGTGATAAACAAAAAGTACTAATGTTTTCAAAGTCATCATTTTACTTGGATTCACAACTAATACCCACGGAAGCTATTGTTGTTGTTAAATGCCACCAAGTTGAGTGACCCTAGAGAAACAGGTCTGAACCTGGCCCTATCCTCTGTCAGCCTTGTGATCTCTATCCTCCTCATGGCCATCGTGGTAGACATTGTGTCAATCCATGTCATTGAGGATCTTTTTCTCTATCACGACCTGATACCTTTCCCAGCTTGCTATCTCTCTTCAAAGGACTGGTTCCTCCAGTAAATATGCTCAAAGTAAGTGAGATAATATTTCAATGAAAGAAGTGGTCAAGAAATCAAGTGACATACTACAATCTGCTGCAAAGGACCTCTTTAAAGTGCTAAAGAGAAAGGAGGTCACCTCCAAGACTTAGGTGCACCTGATAAAGTAATGGTATTTTCAAGTCATTCATAAATGTTTGAACATGATCAAACTTGTACATAGAAATTATCAAGCAATATCATTAATATCACATGCAAGTAAAATCTTACTGAAGATTAGTAAAAAATAGCTAGAATAATACATCAACAAAGAAATGCCAGAAATTAAAGTTGGATTTAGAAGAAGCAATTACACCAGGGATATCATTGCTGGTGTCAAATGGATCTTTGTTGAAAGCAAAGAATACCAGAAGGATGTCCATCTGTGTTTTATCGACTGTACAAAGGTGTTCTGCTATGTGGATCACAGAAAATTGTGGCTAATCTTGAGAAGAATGGCTAATATTCAGTACACTTAATTGTACTCACATGAAACCAAAACTTAGGCAAAAAGGTTATTGTCAGAAAAGAGGAAGGAAACACTGCATGGTTTGAAATCAAGAAAGATGTGTGTCAGTGTTGTACACTTTCTCCATACTTATTCAATCTGTATGCTGAGCAAATCATTCAAGAAGTTGGGCTTTAGCCTTTGGGTTGGCAGCACAGCTCTTTAACACTAAGCTACATGGAGACACATTTTGAGAACCAAACAGTGTACAACAGATCAAGAAATCAAAAGACCTATTGCTTTGGGGAAGGTTGCCATCAGGGACCTCTCAAACGTATGGAAGAGAAGTGAGGTCATTCTGGAGACTAAGGTAGGCCTGTTAAGCCTTGGTCTTTGCAATAACTTACTATGAATCAGAGAGCTGGACAATGACCAAAGATGACAGAAGAATTGATGCCTTTGAGTTGTAGTACTGGAGAAGAGTTTTGAACATATCATGAACTACCAAGAGGACAAACAAGTTTATCCTGAAGAGGGTGAAAACAGGCTGCTCCTTGTCACATACCTTGCGCATGTTGTCAGGAGGGCTCAGTCCTTAGAAGGACATGGAGAAGGATGGAGAGACAGCGCAGGTGAGGAAGACCCTGACTGAGGTGGATTGACACAGTAACTGGGATAATGTGTCAGAGACAGTGAGACTGGTTCAGGATAGAACAAAATTTAGAGCTATTGTACGTAGGGTCTCTATGAGTCACAGGGGACTCGATGGCACATAACAGCAACAAAAATGCATCCATTCATTCTAATTACAGGGAATTCATAATTTGTGCCAACAGAAATCAAAACCTCCAATTACTTTCACAACACTTAGATGAATCAAAGTCTTGACATTTTCATGAATTAGGTCATCCAAGAAAAACTGTAGCATAGGAAAAGTTGGCTTTATCCAACCCTATTTCATAATTTCTTTCTTTTTTTGTTATTTTTGTGTGTGTGTACTGTCAAATAAGATCTGGCTGGTACAAGAGGAGATTGTCCCTCCTTATCGAGCAAAGCATCTGGTGGATTTAAACGGCTCACCTCTGGGATTCCTATTTCATCATTTTTAAACTTTCTCCTAGTTAAGTTTTTGTCATGCATAGGTTCCTCAGTACTTCTTATTTTTCTCTATGGAAACCTACACTGAGAAAAATCTGGCATAAATTCCCACTGCATTGTAAACACCAAATAATATAGGTAAGTAGTATAGTGGACAACTGGCATTTATCTGCATCAAGAACAGATCCACCCTCCTTGACTATTGCTGTTGTCTTAATTCAAATATTGGCAATTCTCATTTGAACTTTTAAATAAGTTTCACTTTCCCCACTGTCTGGTTCTCTTCCAATTCAAGAACTAAATTTCTGCTAGTATAATTTGCTTAAAAAATAAAATAAAGACTCCATCCTTTTAAAATGTCACCCTCTCATCCACTTCTTCATAAAATCTATAAACTAATCTTATCAAATTTTCTGACTTACCTCTTCTATACCTCTCTTGCATCTTAAGCACCACTCATGATAACTGTTAGTAATTTTCAAACACTCTGCAAGGTTTCATGCTTCCATGATTCATTCAGATCTCAATTTCTATCTCTTCCCCTTTCTTTGACTAGAGTAAGTTCCATCACATGTCATCGGATGACATTGGTCCTACAAAACTTAGCTCAAGCAGGGTCTCCTCCATGAAATCTTCTTTTGTATCTGGTTGGAAAAACATTATTCCTTTTATTTTTTTGCAACTCATACTTACCAGCTCATTTGTGTCGTGTATCATCATATTGGGCAATAAATCCTTTGAAGTCAGGGACTATCTTGATTACCATTTTAATGACTTTCTGTCCACTAAAATCTAGCACTGTATACACCACAAAAATGGAGTTAGTTGAATAAACAGAAGTCGTATAACTGCAATAATATATCAAATACCATTACATTAAATAAAGGAAAATCTTTTTTAACTTCTTTCACCCTTGAAAGTATGTAATCTGACTAATCAACATGTTTCGATTCCAAAGGCCAGTCCATTGTGTCAAAATTCATATTATGCAAAAATGAAAGATAACTACAACAGATCACGAAATGGAGATGACTTTACCATTATATACCTACCTGTCAAATTACGTTATTACCTATGGCCCTATCAAGCTGGTGCATGACCTTTACCATTACAGCTAGGTCACTCTTATCTTGGTGACATTACTGTTAGATGTGCATTATAAATGTAAAAAATCATCAGACAACAGATTTTTAAATTTTTTCTTTATGATGTCAGATAGTGAGATGGTAGATAACTGAAGAGTAGGGAGGGGTATTCAGTGCTTGGACATCGTACCGTGGGAGAAGGATGGGCATTCTCCTCCCATGTGATTAACTGCCTCTGAAAACCCCAGAGGGTCTGCTATAGGTCAGTTCTGACTCTACAGCACACGATAACAAGTGTTTTCAAAAAGAAAGGCAACAATCAGAATAGCACCCTGGAAATCAGAAAAGTGGTAAGTAAGAAGAAATGAACATGTGTTACAAATTTTCTTTTCTCATGAATCTCTAATCAATTCTTACTCATTTGTGGAGGTTCTCTGCTCCTACCAGAGGGGAAGGGAAAAAGCCACATGGTGAAAAATTATGCGTAACTCTCAGCAATCATCTATCTTCCGAAGTAGCACATCTGAACTCCAGTACTTATTGGCTTGCTTTCAATGTATTCACTCCCAAACATTTAATGTAAAATTTCACTAAGCATCAACATATATTAGTCAGTTTTGTTCTCCCACATACTGAAACTTAAAGAGCAGAGTAGACACTTTCAGGTAGAGAAAACACAAAATGAAAGTAAGACAGAACTTCATTTTTACTAAATATACTTACTCTGCAAGAAATAGAAAATTCTGAGGTGGCATTTCATTCTCACCTCAGTAATTTCTGATCACATTTACTGCTTAAATATTTCCACCATATTAATCATCAAAAACACACTTTGACTCACAGAATCTGTTGACTCTCTCGTATGAGCCCTACATGCAGTGCTTTCTCATTTGTCTCTTACTCTCCTCCGGCCAATTACAATGGAAATTTGGATTAAATATTTAAATATGTATCCCAGTTTTTTATTTGATTTAAGGGAATCTTGAGCAGACAAATTAATCAAAATGGCAAGGCTATTAAGCGGCTATTTTTGCTAAGTGCCTTGTAGGAATTTCAAGGAAGCGACAAGGGAACTTAAAAAAAAAAAAATTTTAAAGTCAATCACTTTCTTCTCTATTCTTCTTAATTTTCTGTATTCCTTTAGGTATTCTATAAGCATTAGTTGGCTCTTCTGACCAAATAATTTCTAGTTTCCCTCTTTCCTATTTTACCAACCTTTTTTCCTTTTTTATCTTCTCAGCTAAATACTAGCTTTTTACTTACTTATGAGTACTGGTAAAGTTTATAGTTATAAACAGTAATACAACAAAATATAATACTACTACTAATAAAATATGATACAACTACAAATGTGTCATTGACAACTTAAAATATTATCAATTATGCTTAAATAAGCAATTAATAAATATATTAGCAACTACTGACTCCCCAGTATGTACCAGGAACTATATTAGATACAACATATGTGCTTTAAAAATCACTATGGAAGACAGTCTGGAACTTTCTCAAAAATTTGAAAATAGAAATACCATTTGACCCAGAAATTTCACTTTGGGTAATATACCCCAAAGAAACCAGAGATGTGACTCAAACAGATATATATACAACCCATGTTTATTGCTGCATTTATTCACAATGGCAGAGAAATGAAAGCAACCTAAGAGCCCATCAACAAACAAACCGAAAAAAATGATGGTCCATTCACACAATGGAATATTATGCAGCATTGAAAAAAAAAAACAACAAAGAATGCATCCATAAAGCATTACATGACATGGATAAGCCTGGAAGATATTATGCTAAGTTAAATATCTCAGTCACAAAAAGACAAACACTCCATAACACTGCTCTTATAAAATAGGACTGACATAGGGAATTGGGAAGATAGTAGGAAAAGAGTTGATAGATAATGAACTGCATTGGAACATATGAGGGGGAAAACAGTCTAAAACTAATGTATGATTTGGTATTATATGTATGACAACAATCTGGAAAAAGAGGTGCTTTGTAAAGAGGACCGTGGGAGAAGCAAGATAGGGAGAGAGAGGAAATGGGCAACAGGGAATAAATGAAAACCCAACCACCTTTCTGTATACATTCATTAAAATCATGTTAAAAATAGAAATTAAAACATTTTTTCAAGAAACTTACAGTCTAGAAGAGTTTAACGGGTTTTATGTGCTTTATACAATGTAGCAATTCAAAACTCAAATTCATTGTCACTGAGTAGATTCTAAGGTTGTAAATTTTGATGAGAAGAGTCTCCACCTTTCTCCTACAAAGTGGCTGGTAAATTTAAACCACCAGAAACATTCAGTCTTTCAACTAGCATAACAATACACTAAAAACAGTGCCACTAGAATTCCTTATACATGTATCAGTCAGTGTCTGACCAGGAAACCAAGTATCTTGCCAAATAGAACCCCTTTAAGAAGAAAATAGAGGGCCTACTTATATTCTGTTGTGGTTCATACTATAGATTCCAACTCATAACCAACCTAGGAGATGGAATAGAGCACTCCTATGCCGCTTTATCAGCCATGACTTTTATAAAAGCAGATCACCTGTCCTTTATCCTATGAAGCAGTCTGGTTATAGCCACAGACTTCACAGGTAGCTTCCAACTGCTTAACCATCACGTTGCCAGTGTTTATTAGTACCTATATTATCTGTTAAGGAAAAAGTACTGGTAGATATTAAGATGGAAGATGCATTCCAATAATAATGTTTCTATATGCATAGTATAATTGTGTTTGCTGTTGTTATGTGCCATTGAGTTCTAACAGACTCACAGCTAAAGTTCAGAGAGTTTTTAGAGGCTGTAAATCGTACAGGAGTAGATTGCCTATCTTTTTCCCACTGAGAAGTTGATGGATTCAAACAGCCTACCATTGGTTTGGCAGTGCAACTCCTAACCCACTAAGCTGCCAGAGCACCAGTGAATACGACAGAAGGTTAACCCTTATATAGTTCCCAAAAACTATGAATGAAGAGAAGAATATTAAGAGATGCCATTCAAAAACATGGAAAACGTAAAAGTTTCGTCCTTTAATATTCCATGGGTATGGTTGTAATTGAAAAGCTACAAAGGAAACTTTCATTTTAAATGGTCATTACAAAACACTGAGCTCCTCTCAAAGAAGTAACCAAGTGCCAAAACTTTCACATATCATAATTTATTTTATGCCCCAAAGCTTGGCAGCAATTAATAAGAGAAAGGAAAGCATAGGGGGCATGAGCTGTTGTCGAAATGAAATGAGGCAGACCCCAACAGCTTATGAAACCACAATAGAACAAGACTGTTAAGAGAGTGAGTCTATTGAGCCTGAAGTGCAATAGCCAAGAAGAAAACAAATTGAGAATCAATAACCTCAAATTCTGAACTTGCCTTTGAACTCTGGACAATGATATTTATCTTTCCTTTTAAAAGCAATGCACAGCAGAGTCACAGGGCTGCGTGGAAATACTCGCTGGAAGGTTTTCTCTTCTAATAATTTGACAAGTTTCCATCTGCCCTGTGCCACAAACATTGTCATGGTCCTATGTGTCACTTGAAGTCAGAAACATGCCCCCAAAAAGACTGCAACAAAAAAGGCTGTAACCAGTTATAATTTTGTCTGTGTATTTTTATTCTATTTATGTGTTCCTATTTATCCCCCAGAATGTTTTTGTTGCGAGCAGAAGGAAACCTAAGTCAGTGTTTCAGTCCCCAAGTTTAATGTGTATGTCATTTTTCTGTTCACCTTCTAGTGGGAAAGAACAACATTCTCTAAAGATGAATGGATCCACATTGCGCACTACACAGTTTACCTTGAGGTCAACAGATCTGTCACAAAGGACAAATGTCCCATACTTTAATCCTAAATCTCTAGATTTTATATTTGTCATATTTGTGTTCAGATTGTCTCTCGAAAATAGATACATTGTTGCAGTTGTTGTTGTTGTTGTTGTTGTTGTTGTTGTTGCTATATGCTGTTGAGTCAATTATGACTCACAGTGACTCCATAAACAATGGGTCTGGACCTTGCCTCATCCTTATCCAAACATCCCCACCTTTGACACACCTGACTCCTCTGCTGTAGTCACTTGGTCAATCCATCTCATCCATGATCTCCCTCCTCTACATTACCCTCCACCCTTCCAAGAATGATTCCTTCTCCAGAGAATGGTCCCTCCTGGTAACATGCCCAAAGTATGTGAGATGGAGTTTCAAAATCCTTGCTTCCAAGGAGCAATCTGGTTTCATTCTCTCTAGGACAGACTTGTTCTCTTGGAAGTGCATGGTATTATAAGGTACTTTACTTAGTCAACAGGCAGGAAATGACATTCTGAATCTGTAAATGAGATAAACTTTTGAACATTCAGAATTGTATGAGAATTATATTGGTCTTGATTGGCCCTTCATCCTTATTCAGAATTTACCAAAGAGAGGATACTTAGGCTATTTCTAGGTTGCTAAAGATTTCTATGGTAGGAAAGATGGAGGGTCAGGGAAACAGAGGAAAAGCTTCAGCAAGATGGATTGACCGGTGACTGTTAGGAGTGAGCATAGCAGAGATTGTGAGCATGGGAGAGAATAAGGCAAGGTCCGATCTGGTCAGAGGGTTGCTACACGCTGTCATCAACTCAATGGCAACTAACAATATGAACACCCAAAAGCAGGTCAAACAAATCAGAGGTGCATCACCCAATGTCTGAGCTTATTTGTGTTTCCTTCTTAATCTGTCATGGGAGAAAGATGGACAATCACTTCCCATTTGATTTACATTCTCAGAAAACTAATGGAGCATTAGATGTGAAGTGGTTCCAACTTGAAAACAATGAGAGAGAGAAATTAATCTGTAGTGAAAAGTGCTAGATGTTTTTCTGGATGAAAAGAAAACAACAACAACAACACAAAATAGTAAGTAAACACAAGTAAACTCATGGCTTATCCTGTCAAGGATGGAAATTTCAAAACAGACTTTCTTTTCATAAAAAAGTGCTGGGGATAGGGGTTAGATTGGAGAGAAAAAGATGCCAGCCATACCTAGGAGCAAATATTTGATATGGAAAAAAGAATTAAATTCTTCTCTACAGATTATTAATTCCCAGTGTATCTTGAAGAAGGTGAAACCAAGTTTCTCCTTGGATGCTAGGATTTTGAATCTCCATCTCACATACTCTGGGCATGTACCCAGGAGAGACCAGTCCTTGGAGAAAGACATCAGGCTTGCAAGAGTGGAGGGACAGTGCAGGAGAGGAAGAACCCGGATGAGATGGATTGATACAGTGACTGAGGCGATGGGGGTTGTTGAGGTGGAATCAGTGAAACTGGCTCAGGACAAGGTAGGTTTCAGAGCTGCTGGACATAGGGTCGCTGTGGGTCTCAGGTGACTCGAAGACACTTAACAAAAACAACAACATAATAACATGATAGTATTCAATTTTTTTATTGGAAAATCCACCTCTGAAAAAATAATGCAAGACCTTTTTAAATTCCCTATTTCTGTGAAACAACTTGGAAGTGAGGCTCACTTTAGACAAAGCCTTTCTACAGGGCTGGATGATTGCAGTGAAATTTGGTTTGGAAATTGTAGCGCTCTAGTCTACTTTATCCCAGCGTGGCCCCACAATTTCAATTGTTTGGCCATGTCCTACTGTTGTTGGTTGCCCTTGGGTAAGTCCTGAATCATAATCTCTCACACAAGTGAAAGAAATGTGGTCCAATCAGTTGTGGTCCACAGGACTTCCATGCATATCATTGGCTGGGTTTTTTGTTTGTTTGTTTGTTTTTTGGTTGTTGTGGTAGATTGCTAAGGCATTCTTCCTAGTTCATCTCACACTTGAATTCACATTGACTCATTTTTAGCTTCATAACAACATAATAGCCTCAACTGACAGATCTAGTGACTGCAGGTGAGAGATGTTGACTAGATATTGATCCTGTATCTCACACAGGAAGGAAAGAATTTAACACCAAACCACCTCATGCCAAAGTGGTACTGAGATTTGGAAAATGTTAAAGAGAAGGAACTGCCAAGCTTCCTAAGTGGTGCTTATTCCCAGGGCACTCTGATCATTCTGGCTTGGATACCTTTATGCCAAAGAGCCAACTACTTTCTTAAGAATCAGAAACAGAAGTAAAGAAGACAGAGGTGAAAAAAACCTCATCTGGTTCAATCCTAGATACTGGCAAAAGTCTGGTTCATCCAGAACAAACATTTCATCTAATGAAGACTTACACAGAGGGAAGAAAAAATACAGAGGGAGATTTACTGAGTTCCTAATAAATGTCATCTCAACACCTGCATCATCCCTCAATAGTGTGTGCATTCCATCCACCTCAAATTGAAATAGTTCTTTCTTATGTCTAATGCTAACTCTTTGTCTCTTATTTTTATGATAATTTATTATTTTCTTTACACTCAAATTATAGAGAAGAACTTCTCAGCAAACCTACTAAATTTAACATCACCGTGTACATGAGAATCCTCATCAAAACTCTCTTTAGACTTCTCTGAGAATTCCTCTAACTCATTTGTAATTTCTTATGCAATTTGTTTTTATTCTTTTAAGTATTTAATAATTGTTCATTTTTACAATGAAAGTAAAAATATTGCTACACACCATTTACTTATTGTACTCATGTAGATTAAGACAGACTAGGAAGAAGGATTGGCCATCCACTTCTGAAATAGCAGGCCTCTGAAAACCCTATGTACAACAGAACACATGTAGACAACAGAAAGGGTAACTGAGGCTGAGCTTTCAGGTATGGAAATACAAAGGAAGAGGAGCAGTTGTAAACAGACACTAGTGATTGGAACATAGAATGTAAGAACCATGAATGTAGGAAAGTTAGGCATTGTTAAGAAAGAAATGGAAAGCATAAATATTGACATGCTAGGCATTGGAGAGATGAGATGGACCAGCATCGGGCATTTTGAGTCAGACAATCATATGATATATTATTCCGGAGAGGAAAAGGCGAGGAAAAATGTAGTTGCTTTCATAGTTATAAAAGTAATTTCTAGATCTGTCTTGAAGTACAACATTGTGAGTGACAGGATAATATCCGTACACATACAAGGAAGTCCAGTGAATACCACTATCATCCAGATATATGCACCAACAACCAGAGCCAAAGAAGAAGAAATAGATGATTTCTACCACCTTTTACAGTCAGAGATTTCAAAGGGCAGGTCAAGAAGACAAAGCAAATATTATAGTGAAATGTGCAAAGAACTGGAGCCAGACTGAAAAGTAAAAACTTACTTGGCATTTTTAAACTGAAAGACAAATTAGAGCCTTGAGTTGCAATTCTGAGATGCTGTGGGAAAAATCTTCAACAATCCAGGAAGCATCAAGAGAAAATTGAAATGGAAATCCTAAGTCTCTAAATTTTCATTAAAATTAATAATAATAATAATAATAAAATTAGATTGCAGAAAGAAAGAAAATTGAAGACATAGTCACTGTAACACATATACCAACAACAACAAAACAAACAAATTGGTTGACATGAAAATTTCAGAAAGGAATATACGGGAAAAAAGGCAGTGTTGATAAATGAAGAAGTTCAGGCTGTGTTGACAGCATTGGCAAAAATAAGACCCCTGGAATTGATGGGATACAAAGTTACATGTTTAAACTAACAGATAGCTGTATCTGCGCATCAGTCTAGGACAGGAAATGTAGAGGACAGCTGCCTGGCTGACTGACTGGAAGAGGCCATTCTTGTTCCCATTCCTAAGAAAGAGGATCCAATAGAATGTGAAATTTATCAAACAATATCAAGTAAATATTGCTGAAGATAATCTAAAAGCAGTTGAAACAGTACGTTGACAGGAAGCTTCCAGAAATTCAAATGAGGTTTAGAAGAGCCCATGGCACCAGGGGTAAAATTGCTGATGTTAGACAGATCTTGGCTTAAAGCAGAGAATACAAGAATAATGTCTCTCTGTTTTATTTGCTATGCTTAAGCAAGTGACTGTGTGGATCAGAACAAACTAGCATTGAGAAGAAAGAGAATCAAAACACTTTATGGTCATACAAGGTAGTACTCTGGCATTTTTACAACCTTGCTTGCTGAAAATGAAGAGGACTTGTCATGTTTTGCTGCAGAAGATCAAGTACTATAGCCTTTAATTTGGAATACATTTCAACATCAAGACAACAAAGGTCCTCACCATTGGACCAAGGGACAACATCATGATAGAAGGAGAAAAGCTTGAAATTGTCAATGATTTCACCTAACTTGAATCAACAATCAACACACTTTGTCATTGCAAGATCAAGAGACGTACTACCTTGGACAAGCCCACTGCCAGGGACTTCTCCAAAATACCGAAGAGAAATGATGTCAGTTTGAAGACTAAAGTGCACCTGATTCAGGCCTTGGCCTTTGCTACTTGCTATGTATCTGAAAGTTTGACAATAAATAAGAAAACGGTGATGTTGGCAGAGAGTACTGAATTCTCACAGACTGCCAGAAGAAGAGATATGTCTTGGAAAAAGTGCAACCAGAGTGCTCCTTAGAGACAAAGATGGTGAAGCTTCGCTTCTCAGATTTCTGGCATTTTGCTCGGAGAGGCTATTCCTTGGAAAAAGACATCATGCTTGGAAAAGTGGCGGGTGTGAGAAAGAGAGTAAGACACCAGAAGAGATGGATTGACACAATGATGTAGTCCATTGCACCAGACAAGATCAGAACAGCACAGAATACAGAATTAAAAACCAAAGTTTTATAGAACCATTTTTAGAATTACACTGTTTCCAATATCAAACTCTATAACAAATTTTATTATTTTTTAATCTGTTTTTATGAAATTGTGCAAATTTTTGTTTCAATCTCTCATGACACAAAGTCAAGTCTTAGTGTGCTCAACAAATTACCCCAACTAATTCTAGTTTTTTCAAAAATATATAATGCATAGAGAAAATTATACTTTAAAATAAGGGGGATATAAAAGATAAAACTAAAAATAAAAAGAGCTTACTTAGCAAAGTTTCTATTATGGATAAAACCTGGAAATGCTGTGGCAGTCAGTGTAAATTTGAGTATTTGTAGGAAAAGGGAAATAAAGAAAAGAAACTGGGAGAGAAATTTGGCTGGGCTCTGCCCGGGTGGCTTTGAATACCACATATGGGAATGTTTCCGTATCCAGGAAGTGAATGATAAAATACTCAGTTTTAGATCAAAGCTAAATTGATATCCCCTTGGGAACAGCCATGGGCTCAATAAAAATCCAATCTTTATGAGAAATAGACGCAATTCAGAAATATGCCCAGTTTTTAGATGACAGTAAAAAAGTCCTAATTATATTAACTAAAAGAGACAGCTATTATTTTTACCTATTAGGTTCTTTCCAACTTGCATACCAAGACTCCACCCAATTTATTCTCAAGGAAAGTATCTAAGTAGATAGACATTTTCCAGATTGAATGCATTTATTAGGACCTCACCCAGTAGATTCCAGAAATTCAAATTCTCCTCATTTTGTGAAGCCATCCTTTATTTGTAGTCAAACTCAAACTGGCAAATATATTTGATTCAGACTTGCTTCGTTTCATATGGTTAGTTTAACAAGACTTGTCAAAGTTTCATTTGACTTGTTTCTTACTCAGTATTTCCTCTGTTCACAAACTGTCACTGTGTATAACACCTTCAAAACCTCGGTAGTCAGCTCATCATTTTAATAGTCCCTAAGTGGCCTCCACGAGGTACATCTTCCTTTGCTATCACAGTGATAATCTCATTTGACTTCACTTCTTTGTGCTCATTTTTTGATGGGTATTTTTTAACCTTCTGTATTTAGGATGTTAGACAGCGAATTACAGAAAACTTAATGTTTTAAGACAGAGTCACATGCACACAGTGCCTTAATGACTCTAGGAAATATAGTCTCTACCTAGGTAGGCATCAATACTGTGTATGTTGCTGTTGCCCTTGTTAAGTGCCGTCGAGTCATAGGCGACTCATAGCAACCCTATGAATGGAAGTCTTCAACATTTGTGTGACTTTCATGCTTTCTCCACGTTCACAGAGTTTCTGGAAGCAAGCTATTACTGAAGCGGACGCCAGTCCTGCTTCCAAGCTTGTTTTAATCGGGGAGCTCCACCAAACACTGTCTACCATAGGTGACCATTATCACATTTGACACATCATTGTCACAGTGTTCAGCATCACAGCAACCACGAGTTACCCCTGTATGGCAAGTGGACACACCAGGGCTGTATGACTTAGAAGAATTTTTGAACAAAAACAATGAAAAACAAGCCTAAGGGCTGTTTGGCTTGGTAGCATCACTCTGTGTCCACTAGGCCTACTGATCTCTCTCTAGGTTGATGTTATTGTTATTAAGTGCTGTTGAGTCGTAGGTAACTCATAGTGACCCTATGAATGAAAGTCCTCAACACCTGTGTGACTTTCATCCTTTTTCCAGGTTCATAGTGTTTCCGGAGACAAGCTATTTATGGAAGTGGATGCCACTCCTGCTTCCTAGCTTGTTCTAATCAGGCAGCTCCACCAAACACTGTTCGCCATGGGTAATCATTATCACATTTGACACATCAGTGTCACAGTATACTATAAATATGAGGACAAAATCTACATATCACTGAAAACATGGAGACAACTGGATGTTGTTGTTAGTTGCCACCTATTCAACTATGACTCATCGCGATCTAAGGAACAACAAATCCAAATTTAGCCCTAACCTACACCATCTCCTGCATCCCCGCCATATTCAAGACCATTGTAACAATAACTGTGTCAATTCATCTTGTTGAAAGTCTTCCTCTCTTTCTCCGACACTCCACCTTTCCCAGCATGTTTCCTGACTTATTCTAAGCACAACAACAACAATAAAAAAGACAAATTGATACTGGATGACAATTAGCAGCCTCACAAATAACGTCCTTTAAAAAAATAATTCATAATAGCATTTTCACACAGAAAAAATATAATATGCCCAGAAATTGTCTTTCTTTTAATGTATTTTATTCATTTATTTTTGCTCTGCTGAGGTTTAAAATTCAGCCAAGATGTCCACAGGCTGCCTCTGAGGCAAAACAAAATATAAATAAATGGTATGACGAGTAAGAATTCTGCCCAATCAACTCTTATTCACCAAGATCCCTATTGTTACAGATGAACTCTAGGCATTTTCTCATCCTGGAATAGGCCAATAAGTATTCCTGACAAGTCTATACCTAACACTGAACAATTGTGGGGTTTTTTGTCGTTCCCCCCCCCCCGCCACACACCTTAGATCAAATTCTGCTAACGGTGGTGAAAATATCTAGAGACAAATGATGTTGGTGGTTGTACATGACGAACACAATGTCATTCAATTATACACATTCTTGAGTGTTATTATTATAAAAAAGAGAAAAGCGGTCTAATATATATATATATACACACACACAAGAATAATTTTTATTAGTGAAGGTGATTTATAAGAAACAACACTAGAAAGCTAGGAAAGTGCAACTTTGGCCTGAATTCCATGTTAGATTCCAATATTTCTACCATTTGCTGAGTATTTATGACTATCTATCAAGTTTTACAGTGCCTTACGAGCAAGGAGTGGTATTCTTTTAATTCCCTAGCCTTCTCCACACCCATTCATTTACTTTTTTACTCTTTGTCTTCTACATGTTTCTTGGTATTTAAAATCTCAGGACATTTTCAATAGACAGAAAGCTGACCTCTGAGGTCTAGCACACAGTGGTAATTACAGTTCCAAATGAACACCCACTCAATCCCTTTGACAAGAATCCTCGCCAAAGCTTTAATACATAGGGTGAAATCTCCCAAGGCTAGAACTTTTTCTTGGCAGGAAACCCTAAAGGGGATGGAAAATTCTTTGAAAAAAGGAGGACCTAAGACTTTTGAAAATTTTACACATTAAAGTTTTATCTTTGCCAAGTACTTCCTCTAAGGCTCAGTCTGCTATGTTTAAAGGAGGGAAAGTGTGAGCCCCTGTGAGATTTTGCTACAATTGGAATTTATTAGAGAATGTCATGTAGTTTACAGCTTCAGAGTTGACCAAAAGGCCCTAACACTCCTATTCCCAAGTGGGCTAGAGCAATCTTTTTACTCCTCTACTTAGAATTTAGGTATAGAATCCGCATTGTTAAAAAAAAAAAAAACCCACAAAAAAACCAAAAACACTTCCATTCACCTTTTCCCGCATCCATATTTTTTACCCTTCTTATGTGCTCAAATATCTTTTTGTTTTCAAACTTTTTATGACATTGAGTTCTATTTAATTCACATTTTATGAAAGCACTCATTATGTTCTGAGTATGAGAGGAGAATTTATAAACAAATCACCTGTTTCTTTTAGCCCTCCTGTTCTTGTGTGAGGTCATGCATTGTTTCTACTGACCAAATTCAGGACTCATTTCTCTACTCCATCTTTTATTTTCTTTGTGCTGTGTCTTCTCATTTGGGGTTTTCATCATAATAATTTACTCCTCCCCTCCATACATCCCTCTAGCAATCATTTGTAATTCCCAATCTCCAACCAAATTTTAAAACCAAGGCCCTCCATGAGGTCCTTCATTCCACAATCCTTCCAGATCCAACATTCCCCTGCCATCCTTTCTTGATGGGTGCTTCCTGATAAAAAGTCTGTCTGAATGAAGGTGTTTAAAATAACATTACTAATCTGGACATAACCTTGGATTTATTCATCTTTCCCTCCAAGGAAAAATATTTTATATTGGTAAATTGTCTATGTTTGCAGATGTTTATCCTTTAAAAAATAAGGGGGAAGCAATAGTTCTATATAATTCAGGGATTTGAGAAACTTTATGAAAGGTAAATCGCCCTAATCAGCTATCTTAAGGTCAGTTTTTACCTGTGGCAACATCATGTGTGTCTTCCTAGGATTTTTAGAGGCTGATGTTTCCAAAGTAGATCTCCAGGCCTTTCATTCTAGACTCAGATCTGGAGTTAAACTCATCCAGGGGCTCTTCAAAAAGTCTAGTCTTCCTCCTGTGGTCACCACCTTTCCTGAGTTCTTCAGTGCCTTGACACATAGACAGAAAGACTGGAATAGATCAAAACTAGTGAAAAACTAAGATTCAAGTAGCATTTTAAAGTGTGTGGATATCATGTATACGGCACTGCTGTTGCCAGGAAACATTTCTTTTTCAATTAAGAGAAAGAAATTTATGTAAAGTAAGAGTGAAACCTCTGATGTTTACAAATAAAAACACTGACAAGACAGTAAATAAATCAACTCACAAGTTAATCAGGTGAAACAATTTGAGAAATTAGGGACATTTTCTTTAAGAGGGTGGTATGTGGTGTTGTGGGTCATCAAATTGATTCTGCCTTCTAGAACCCCACAGGACAAAGTCAAATTGACCCACAGAGTTTCCTAGGCTGTGAATCCCTGCAGGGGCAGGTTGTTATGTCTTTTCTCCCATGAAAGTACTAGTAGACTCCAACCCCAGCCCCAGGGTTATGTCCAAGGTTAGCAGAAGACTGCTAACCACTGTGCTACCAAGGTTCCTTGAGAGAAACGTAAGGTGATCAAATATATTGCTCAAAGTGACACATTTTTAAATGTGACAGAGCATCTTTAATAATTATCTTCACACATCAGGCATAAACTGGGACTGCTCCTATAATTGGGATATATAGCCATTAAAAAAAAAACCAAAAAACAAAAAACCCGCAACAAAACCCACAGATGAAATTTACGTACTTAAGTACAAATAACCTTCTACCTTCAAATTCATTCCAATGCATGGCCACCCCCGATTGTGACTCTAAGGCTGTAATATGTACAGGCAGAGACTGCCCGTCTTCCTCTCAACAAGCAGTTAGTGGATTTAGAACTGCCAACCTTTTGATCAGCAGTGCAGCAAGTAATGTACCAAGTTACGAGAGCTCTAGACACACGGAAAGCCCATAATGCTTTTAGAAAAATATTCACAAAAATCCAAACAACACGGAGAACAAAGAACAAAGCATAAATTACAAAGCAAGAATTAAAAAAGTTACTATTGAATCGATTTCAACTCATAAGAATCCTAGAGGACAGTAGAAATGCCCTATCAGATTTCCAAGGCTTTTTGAAGAGCAGACCAACACAACTTTGTCCCAAGGGATAAACAGATCTAAGCATTGTCATTGTAATTATTATAGAATGTAATTACAGTCACCTATATAGTAAAGATAAATGAGAAACAAGAAAGTTTTTAAGATATTTATTATTGTATAGTTCAGGTGGATTTGACATGGTTACTGATGTGATGGGCCCTTCTGTGTCAGGAAGTGTGAGGATGGTGCAGGATAGAACAGGGTTCAGATCTTTTGTTCAGAGGGTTGCTATGAGGTGTACTTGACAGCAGCTAACAACAACAAAACTATAACATTGTATAGTTGGCTTATTCTTTTTATAATTTCAAGATGTGAAAACAAATATACATAAGGAAAATCAAGAATTAATCAAAGGGGAGATATTTTTATAATCATAACATAATGTATATGTTCATTGATAATCTGTTTCATTAAAAAACTCATCAAATTCTTGTTGTTCAAAAATAAGACTAGTAGTAATGTCACTTCGATTAAAAAACAAATAGACCTTTAAAGATGTAAGGATTCAGAATACTAGAATAGAAACGGCATCATAATATTAAATCAAAGATAGAGAAATAGAGAGAAATAGGGATGTGTTGTTGTAATATACCATTGAGTGTGACGGGGCCGGGGAGCAGGGAGAAGAGAGAAAGAGGGGGGGAGGGAGGGAGGGAGGAAGGGTGGTTATATAGATGATAGAGAGATAGATAGATAGATGATAGATACATAAATAGAAAACAAATTGACTATTAAGAAAACAGTCAAATTTAAATTTAAATTTAAACCTTTAATAAAGAAGTAATATTTTTTACTTTAATGTGGTGAAGAGATTGAGATAGTTAACAGTTCAGTTTGCTTGGCTTCACAGCCAACACTGTTGGTACCAACAGCCAGGAAATCAAGAGATGAATTGGGAAAGTCAGCTATCAGGGACCTCTCCAGAATACTGAAGAGCAACAACATCAGGCTGGAGACTAAGGTGCACCAGACCCGGGCTATAGTCTTTGCAATAGTGTGCTATGCATCGGAGAGTTGGAAAGTGCCTTTGAGCTGTGGTGCCATGAACTGGTAGGAGAACATACAGGTTCATCCTGGAGAGGGTGAAGCCAGGCTTCTCCTTCGAGTCAAGGATTCTGAAACTTTGTCTGACATACTTGGGCATGGTGCAAGGAGCGACCAGTCCTTGGAGAGGGAC
>NW_006399864.1:8932238-8946242 GCF_000299155.1 Elephantulus edwardii
TGCCACACTAGAGCCCATTGCAGCAGTCATCATATCAGCCCACCTGCTTCAAGCTCTTCCTCTCCTTCACCAATCTTCCACCCTTCCAAGCATCATGTCCCTCTCCAAGGAATACATTCCCAAAGCATATTCTTGCCTCCAAAGAGCATTCTGGCTGCACCCTGTCCAAGACATACTTGTTTGTTCTTTCGGCCAGCATATTTGTGCCATTTGCACAATGCAGGTTATCGATGAGTCTCCCTGTGATCCCGTTTCCACATTTCTCTTCATATAGCACAACTCCTAAAAGAATTTGCTCAGCATACAGATTGAATAGTTATAAAGAGAAGATACAACCCTGACACATTTCTTTCTGAATTTTAAACCAAATAGGCTTCTATTCTTCTGTTCACACATTGATCTGGGTAGGTATAGGTTTCCCACAATAAGTGTTCTGAGATTCCCATTTTTCTCAATGTCAGCCATAATTTGTTATGGTCCACACAGTTAAATGTCTTTGCATAGTCAATAAAGCATAAATAGACTTTCTTCTGGTATTCTTTACATTCAGCCAGGATCCTTCTGAGATTAACAATGATATCCTTTGTGCCACAGCCTCTTCTAAAAACCACTTGAACTTCTTGAAATTCCCTATCTAGGTACTGTTCTAGCCATCTTTTAATGATCTTTGGCAATATTTTGCTTGCATGTGATATTAATGATTTTATTCAATAATTTGTTGGATCATCTTTCTTGAGCATGGGAATAAATATGGATCTTTTCTGGTCAGTAAATCCGATGGCTTTCTTCCAAATTTCCTCTCATAGACTGGTGAACACATCCAGGGTTGCATCTGTAAGTTAAAACAAATCAGTTGGTATCACTTCAATTCCTGGAGCCTTATATTTTGCCAGAACCTTCAGTTCCATTTCAACTTCTTCCTTTATTACCATTGGCTCCTGCACATATGATACTTCTTGAAAATTTTCTGTGTGAGTCAATTCTTTTGGACTCTCCATATTCTTCCATTTTCTTTTCCTATTTCCTAGATCATTGAACATAGTGTCCATTATCTTTTTCAATATTGCGACTTGAGTCTTTGTCTTTCAGTTCTCCCAGCTTGAGAAAAGCTAGTGAGTTCTTCTCTTCTATTCTCCAATTCCAGCTCTATGCCCATTCCATTACAATACTTTGCTTTGTCTTCTCAAGTTGTCCTATAAAACGTGGTGTCATTCTCATGGAATGGTCTCTGTTGCCCAAAGTATGTGAGATGGAGCTTCAAAATCCTTGCCTCAAAGGAGCAGCATGGTTTTACCTTCTTGAGGATAAACCTGTT
This sequence comes from Elephantulus edwardii, assembly GCF_000299155.1. Lineage (NCBI taxonomy): Eukaryota > Metazoa > Chordata > Mammalia > Macroscelidea > Macroscelididae > Elephantulus > Elephantulus edwardii. The sequence continues at coordinate 8,933,554 of NW_006399864.1, forward strand.
TGTTTTCTTGGCAGTCTATGGTGTGTTCAATATTCTTCTCCAACATCACAATTCAAAGGCATCAATTCTTATTCTATTATCCTTAGTCATTTCCAGCTCTCTGATTCATAGCAGTAATTGTGAAGATCACTGCCCAAATCAGGCAAACCTTAGTTCCCAGACTGATACCATTGTTTTTTGGCATTTTTGAGAGGACAGCAGACTTCCCCAGAGCAATTCATATTTCAATTTCTTGTCTGCTAGTGCCAAGAGTGTTCATTGTGGAGCTGATGAGCAAGCTGAAGTAGTTAAAAAACTCAATCTTTTCTTCTTCAGTCATGGTGCTGCCAATAGGCTCAGTGGTGAGAATCTTTATCTTCTTCATGTTGAGCTTCAACCCATACTTCAATCCAAGACTACTGTCGTCCTTGACCTTCTGCAGCAAGCGCTTCAAGTCTTCCTCAGTTTCTGCAAGCAAGATTGTGTCATCTGCACCAATCCTGATGCCACATTCCTCCTCTACAATCCAGCTTCCTGAATGATCTGTTCTGCGTATAGATTGTAAAAGTATGGATACAAGAAGCATCCCTGATTCTTGTCATTACAGAAGTTCAGAGTGAAGGCTGCATAGTGGAGTGGACTTGAGGGAGGGGCTCCGTAACAATGAAAGAGATTTACTTTTCAAGGACAAGAGTGATGGGGGGGGGAGGGGGTGGCCAGGAGAGAAGTGCAACAATGAAAGACTGGAAACCCTAAGTCTCTGTAAACTTTCATTAAAATTCACTTTAAAAATTTAAAAAACCCCAAGAAGCATCCCTGACACATTTCTTTCCTGATTTTGAACCATGTAGTGTTTCCTTGCTCTTTTCTGACGATTCCTTCTTGGTCCAAGTATAGGTTTCACATGAGCACAATTAATCAAGCATCTTTGGATTTCTATCCTTTTCAAAGTTAGCCACCATTTGTTTTGATCCACACAGTCAAATGCCTTTGCATAGACAATGGAACATAGATGGATGTTCCTCTTGCACTCTTTACCTTCAGCCAAGATCCATCTGATGTTGGTGATAATGTCTCTGGTGCCATGGTCTCTTCTAAACTCGACCTGTATTTCTAGTAGTTTTTCTGAAAATTGGCTAAGATACTTTTTTTTATTTTATACATATGATTGCCTTCAGATATTTTTTTTAAAGTTTTGCTTTGTTTCAGTTTTAAAAGCTGTGCTACTTCATTTCCACAGGTCTGAGACTCAAAGCAATGAGAATTGTTTTCCCTTTCCCCATCTTTGCCCCCCTCAGGCTCCTCCTTCCTTCCAACAGCAGTTCAGTTAACAGAGGCACGATTTGGTGGGACAGCTAATTCGTTTGAGGCTATAATTTTTGTTCCAGCAACTAACACTTCATTAAGTTGAAATAGATTCATTATAAAAGGAAATATTCACAGAGAATTTAACTGACGAATGGAAAATTACTAAGTTTCCAACCAGTTTGCTTCAGACTAAATGTAAAGCTTATTATTAATAAAATTGGGTTGTGTTCTGAATTTTTAAAATTTTTTAATCAGAGGAGAATGTAGACGGAAGGTATTTGTAAGCTTTTAAGTTTACCACAGAGAAGCAAAAACGGCACATAAAAGTACTTAATTACACCTTAAAAATGTGTGAGCTTGTATTTTACTAAAATCAAATGCAAGTATATTCTTTGTTTCCCCTTTTTATAAAAACATATTAGATCTGGACTTTATACTCTCATTTAAGCAGAGAAATTAAATCTTGGTTTCTTTCATTCATTCTATACCTATTTTCTAAGCTTTTTTCTATTCCCACTTTTTTCCAAGCTTTGAACTAGAAAGACTAATCCGGATATGACTGGCATCGGCTTCTTCTCAGAAGAAACATTTCAGACAGTAATACAGAAATTGCATAACCAAGGTCAAGATTTTTCATTGCAATCATATTAAGTGGTACCAAGGTGAAGTGCAGAGAACTAAGAATGCTTCCTGAAGAACTATCACTTGAATTCATGTTTGAAAAATAAGCAGCACTAGCTTAAGTGTACGTTAGTAAAAAGACATTATGAGATGGCTAAAGGTATGACCTTAGAAGAATTAAAAAGATGAAAGAGGAGGATGAAGAGATAGCAGAGAAGAGGGATGAGAAGGAGTAGAAGGCGAAGATGGAGGAGGAAAAGGAAGAAAAGGAGAAGAAGCAGATTTCTCTGCCTACCAATTTACACCATACCATCGTCCAGGTTCTTTGCTATGTCCTTTTGTATAATAGTTCTTTAGATTTAAAATAATGCCTTCATATAATGCAAATGTTGGTTCTGTTAATACTGATGCTTTGAATATATATTGTTGCTTTTAATAAAATATATAATGATGCATTAAAAATATATATATATGTATGTATGTATGTATGCATGTATGTATGTATTTCTGTATGTAGGGGGCTCTAGTAGCCTAGTGGCAAGAAGCTATTCTGCAATCCCAAAGGAGCATGTGGTTCAAATCCAGTAGATGCTCTGCTGGAGAAGGAGGGGCAATCTCTTTCTGTGCCATTTGGATCCAATTCAATGGTACACACACACATGTCCTTAAGAGTGTGTGTGTGTGTGTGTGTGTGTGTGTGCGCGCGCGCGCGCACGTGCATGTTGTATCAAATTGTAAGCATTGAGTTTTGAGGGCTGTGAGTCTTTGTGTGTATGTGTACACACATGTGCATTGCATAAATGTTTACAAAGCTTATTTGGTTTCATTGATTCCCCCCCAATAAATCATTCATGTATATTTTGTTTCATAATATCAATTACAACATGCACAATGTCTGATCTTCTATTCATTCCATATTGCCCTGGCCTTCACTCATCTTAGTGTTCTTTGTCTAATAATTAATTTTATACTCCCCTACTTCCCTTTACTGATCACAATACTAGATTAATTCTCTTCCTGTGACCTTTCCCTAGCTATTTCTAACAGTAGTTTTACAAAGCATTTGTGTTTTTATTACGAGCTTCTTTCCACTCAGTATTGTGACCTCCAGACTCCTCCTCCCTGGTGGGTGCTGGTTCAAGAACTGTTCACTGTTTTTCAGTGTTCTATAGTAGTCCATTGTGTGAATGAACTATGGTTTTCCCAGTTGTTCATTAATTCGTGGGCACATCAGTTGTTTCCATCTCTTTGCTATTGTGAATAACGCTGCAGTGAATGTGAGTGTACATGTATCTGTTCACAACACAACTCTTCTTCCCCCGCCCCCCCCACAACACAACTCTTATTTCTTTAGGGTACATACCTAGTAATGGAATAGCTGGATCAAATAGCACTTCTACCTTCAACTTTTTACAGAAATGCCAAACTGCTTTCTGTAGTTTGAACCATTTTACATCCTACTAGCAACGCGTGAGAGTTCCAATCTCTCTACACTCTCACCAGTAACAAATAACAAATGCTTATAAGCATTGTTTTAATGTTGATTTTCATAGGTTTAATTCTCTCTCTTCTTTCATTCTGTTTAATATCTTACTTGTTTTGATCCATTCTTTTCTATGTACCTGAGTAATCTATACTTTGAGTCCTTAGAGTCTTGACCATTCCAATTTCATTTGTGACTCCTCACTTTGATGATCTTTTTCTTTCCTAGTCTATGAAGAGGGTAATATTTAGGGGCCTCCTATCACAGAGAATTTAGCAAAACCAGCTATTTAAATGTCATTTGTTATATTCATGGTGGAAATGTTTCTAGCCCTGTTCTCTGAGGTCAGAAAGTTCTCATATAGAGCCTATAAAGACAGAATTTATTACAGAGACCAGCAAACCCACTGATAGTGATGTTCTCAGTCCAAGTACTTATCTGACATTCCTAGTACAACAGAAATGCAGACTCCGGAGAAGTCCCTCTATGCTCTCTTGGAAAGAGTCCCAGCTTTACAGATCTTCACGCAGGAAGAGATTCAGGATTTTTCTAAATTTATCTGAAAATGAAACTACTCAGGGGAGTGACTATAATCCATTTATAGTCAGGCTTTGCATGAATATATATCCTGAAATTTGCCTACACTCGTCAGAGACTAAAAGTATTCACTCCCGAACCCAAGCTAATACTTGTCTTACTTGGTATCCAAAAGCTGTGCTACAGCTTTCTAAGACTCATTAATTTCCAAGACCCAGATGGTTCCCTAATTTTTAAAATAAGAGATGCCTTTTTTTTATCATAGACACCACCATGAACTCTCTCATTTTTCTTTTTTTCAGTTCTACATTTCCTCTGATTATTAGAATACTAGCCAAATCAATACAGAATATTAAGAAATCTGAGTTGTGCACAAGCTTTATCACCTCTTTCCCATGAAGTCATTTTAGAATATTTGCTTCCCAAATATCTAAGATTATTTAAATACAAGTCATTTTTTCTGATAATGTTACATTTCAGTGAATTATTTCCCATTGCAAAACAAAATTCAGCTAGAATCGGTAATCTCTCTCCAACAAGAAATAGAGAACATTTCTTTTTTCCTTTTTTTTTTTTTTTTGCACTTTTCTGGCATTTTCCAATAAAAGAGGAACAGACCCCACCATTTTAATAGAAATCAACTTCCTGTTTTGAAAGTGTCATTTTATTTATTCAAGTCAGTAGCTCTCTTTTCAGATAACTATTATAAGGGAAAGAATCCTTAAACTTGTCAAAGTAGTTAAGTTATTCTTTTTCTGATTTTTGTATTGACCATTTTTACCACATCAAGAATATTTGCTATCCTTGCTAAATATATTTAATAATTCCAGAGATTTTAAAATAATATATACTAATTATTGTTGAACATGAACCTAATATTTTGGGTTTCTTAATAACATATACAAATATCAAGACATTTTTCCTTTTTTTCCCTATGCCTGTCACATCATTTCTGATCTCTTCTCCCTCACCACCAGGTTTTCTTTATGATGTTCTCACATATATTGCATTAATTTTTATTTTATATTGGTTTGCTTACAAAGCTCATATACATTGTGTTTCACAATATCCTTCATTCACATGGTGTTTCATATAATTCTTCTCATTCACTATGTTTTATAAAATTAATCAACATTGAAAAATTCCTACTATTATTCTTTCAGAACTTACCTGTCAGATCTTACCCATTTCCTTTATTCTCCACCCACCAAATTGTTGCGACTCTCTAATTTCCCCCTGCCTATCCTCACAACTCTGCTTCCACCCTTACCTCTCTTCGATTCTCATACACATTTTACTAGTTACCTATTTATTCAATGATGATCTTATGCAGTATTTGTCCTTATGAGATTGAGTTAGTTCACTAAGCATAATACTTTTCAGTTATATACTAATTTTCTAAATCATTACTCTTGAGTGCTATATAGTATTCCATCATGTGAATGTACTACAATTTCTCAATTTATCAGATTGTGGTTTGGCATTTGAGCTGTTTCCATGTTCTTGTGATTGTGAATAATGTTGCTATGAACATTGGTCATTAGTTTACAAATCTCCATTGTGTCTCTATTCTAATTTCCTTGGGATATGTTTCTAGACGTGGAATAAGTGGGTCATATGGAATTTCTATTTTCACATTATTTAGTAAATGCTAATCTTCCAAAGTAGTTGTACCTTCTTACAATCGCACCATCAGTGTATGAGAGTTCCTACCTCTCCACATCTTTTCCAAAATTTATTGCTTGCTGTCCTATTAAACTTGACCACTGCTACTGGAGTTAAGTGGTATTTCACTGTGGTTCTGATTTGCATCTCTCCTGTTACCAGTGATTCTGAGCATTTCTTCAAGTGTCTGTTTGTCTTCCGAATGTCTTCCACTGTAAAAAGTCTTTCCATGTCTTTTGCACATTTTGTAATTGGGTTATCAGTCTTTTTTCTTCTAGAAGTCCTGTAGTATTCTATAAATTTTATTACAGCACCCTTGTCTTAGATGGTATTGACAAAATTTTTCCCCCCAATCAGTAAGGTTTCTTTTCACCCTGCTGGGGGGAAAGCTTTTAATGTGCACAGAGATTTAATCTTCAGAAGGTCCTTTTTATCAATTTTATCCCCTCCTCGTTGTGTATTTCTGACTATATTTGTCAATCTCTTGATATCATAACTAAAGCCTATTAAGCTTAGTCCTACTTTATCTCTTATGATCTTTGTGTTTTGGGGCTTTACCCTTAGTCTCTAATCCACCTTGAGTTGATTTTGTGTATGATGAGACTTGTAGATCCTGATTCAGCTTATCTGGATGCATCTTATTTCCTTCTCTTGTTGTATTGCCCTAGCAAGTACTTTCAATACAATATTGAATAGGAGTGGTGACAGTGAGTGTCCTTGTTTAGTTCACAAGGACAATACTTTTAGTCTTTCTCCATTGAGAATGATAAATATAAAAATTCTTTAATCTTTTATGTTTAAGTTATTTCTTCCATGAAAAAAAACCAGCATTTTTTTACATAGCATATAGAAATATTGTGGTGTTGGATTAAAAAAAAAACAGTTGTTGTCTGATTGCTAGAACACCATAGCAATTTCACTACGAGAGACCACGTCTGCAAAAACAAACTTAACTAGAGAGGATGAGAAAACATTTTCTGGAGTCAATTAGTGATTTTTCAGCCCACTGAGGTTTATTCCTATGAAAAATGTAACTTTGTAGAATTCAAGCCTGTACTGAAGGAATTCCCTGGCACTTTCTTTTTTTATCCACCCTACATTGACAAAAAAACCCCAGACAATTGCCAAAAAATTGTTTTTATCTTTTTTCTTTTCCTTTTGATGCCTGAAAAACATAGAATAGATATGCACAGGGATAGAAATAGGGACATTACAATCACTCCTAGGAACTATTTCATTCTAATGACTGTCAGGCCTTAGCAGTTGTTGGCCTTGTTGTTACGTGCCATCAAGTCAATTGTGGCTCACACCAACTCTTTGACCAACAAATCTAAATCTTATTTTATTTTGTAATATTAGACATGTTTAGGAATTCATCTATTTTTACATAGGCTGTATTTCCCTTTTACCACGAGGAAGACTAGCAAAGGAGCTAATCCTTTCTACACATTTACTAAAGAGGCTACTTGACTCTCAAACCTGAGACAGAGGTGGCAGAACACAGTGAAAACTATGAAGATTGTATTTATATTACTTTGTATCAAAAAAAGAAAAAATGTAGTCTTTATTAAGTAGAATTACTTTGAGAGGTGTATATAAACATAAATACACATTTATGAGGAAGAGCTATCAAAATATTTTTGCTGTAGGGATGTATAATCAATAAAGCCCAAGATCATTAGTCTCAGCCAACAATTAACACTGCTGAATCAGGGAATATGTTTGAAAAAAAGTGAACACAACTCTCCTTGTCTAATCTCTGCTTCATTTTTTAAAAAGATAAGGTATTAAAACAACTATAAGAAATCATCTCACCCCAGTAAGAATAGCAGAATTTAACAGAGCAGCAAACAACAAATGCTGGCGAGGTTACGGAGAAACTAGAACACTATTCATTGTTAGTGGGAATGTAAAATGGTGCAACCATTATAGAAGGCTGTATGGTGCTTTCTCAGAAAGTTGCAAATAGAAATACCTTTTGACCCAGAAATTCCTTTACTGGGAATATACCCTAAAGAAACCATAACTGCTACCCAGGCAGATATATGCACACCTATGTTTATTGCAGCTTTGTTCACAATAGCAAAGAGTTGGAAACAACATAAGTGCTCATGAGCAAATAGATAGAGAAGCTCTGGTATATCCACACAATGGAATACTATGCTGCATTGAAAAACAAGGAACTCATGAAATATTATTCAAAGTGGGTGACCCTGGAGGACATTATGTTTAGTGAAATATCTCAGTCACAAAAGGACAAATACTGCATAGTGCCACTGTTGTAGAACGGGACTGACATCATGGTGGGGGTAAGACAAATTGGATAAATTATGTTTACTGCATTGAAACAGATGAGGGAGAGAACAGTTTAAAAGCAATACATGATTGGGTGTTATGGTTATGACAAGAGTCCAGAATGAAGGTAGCATAGTGGAGTGTACTGGGGGAGGAGGGGAGCACATTGTATACCAGTGAAAGGTTTTTTCTTTTACTTTTCAAAAAGAAGAGTGAACTGGGGGCCTGGGATGGGTTGGGCAGGGAGAAAAAGGAAACAATGAATGAATAGAAATCCAAAATCTCTATAAATGTTCATTAAAATTAAAACATAAAATTTTCTTTAAAAGTGCTTTGAAACATCCAATTTGGTGGAAATTAGAAATAACATGGCGTACAAGCACTTCCTTTCAGATAAAAAAAAGATAAGGTATGTGTTGAGTGAGCTCCTCATAAAATCTTGTATGTTTCTTTAAAAAACTTCATGAGAGAATATTTTATGTCTAGGATGGTGAAAATTTTGCTTAAATGTAGCATTTTTGTTTCATCAGCACTCCTTATCATAATTATATACTATGTGGCAATAGACAATTAATACAATGATACTCTGCCTTCACTGTGTTTATATAGAATCTAGATATAAACACCAAAACCTTGAACTCAGTATATCTAATCAAAGACAAAATAAAGATCTGACATTCTCATGGCCTTGCAAAACTGAGAAAGACAACTGACAGAAATCAAAGTGAGCTGATTGAATTCATGACAGAGTCTCAAAAGAACAGAAGTCAAATTATCAAAAATAGGTACAATATTGCTTTACCTTACAAAATCTTGTAAAAAAATCTACTCAATTAAGTGCTTCCTAATCCTAATGTCTCCCAGAAGCATAATACCCTGGTGGATCTCTATCTGTCAGTGAGAATAAAAGAATTCTGTTCCTATTTCCCTGAGACCTAGATTCATTGCAGGTTTTCACATTTTAATTTCTCTTTGAAACTTGAGGGGAAACCGCTTAATACCGTTACATAACTACATGAATCCCACTTTCCCACAACACTTAAATGTATTAGTTAATCTGCATTGATCTCATAATCTAAGAAAATTTTCCAATTGCTTTTCCAAATATGCTTTTAATCCACTCTCAGCAGACCAAATGATCCTTGAGGAAAGGTAGATGGATCTTTTTTCCATTGGTCTCAGAGTGACTAGAATTATATTCTGCTTACAGTGAGGACCCAGTTGAAAAATGTGGCTGGCAGAACAAAACAAACAGCAGTAGACTGCATAAGGAGCTACACAAAAATCCAGTAAAATAAAATAATGTAAATTAGCACAAACAATATTATCCTGTGGGTCAAATGGTGACCACAATAGCATAATAAGGCACCAGGAAGTTCTTAACCATGTTTAGATCAGCATTATAATTCAGTATAAACATAAATTTTGCCAGATTAAATTAATAATTAACCACTTTGTAGCTATAACATATAGCTGTGATCCCCTTTTATAAGATATCCCAAGATGTCTATGTCATTTTCAAAATGCAAAATTAAGATAATGCAAGCTGTATGTGGTATTCGCAATTACTTGCTATGCATCAGAGAGCTGGACAATAATTAAGGATGATAGAAGAAGGATCAGTGCCACTGAGCTGTAATGCTGGAGAAGAGTGTTGAACATATCACGGACTGCCAAGAGAACAAACAGGTCTATCCTGGAGAGGGTGAAACAGGCTACTTCCTGGAAGCAAGGATTTTGAGGTTCTGTTTTAAATACTTTGGACACATGGTAAAACCACCAGACCTTGGAGAGGGACATTGTGGAGGAACAGCACAGGAGACAAAGATATAGAATGAGATGTATTGACTCAGTGACTGGAGCAATGGGATTAGGTCTGTCAGAGATGATGTGGGTCAAATGGTTACCACAGTAGCATGATAATGCACCAGGAAGTTCTTAATCATGTTTAGACTGGCATTAAATCTATCCTGAAATTGTCTCAGGATAGGGCAGGCTTCAGAGCTAACGTACACAGGGTTGCTATGAGTTGCAGGCAGTTCAATGGCACATAACAACAACAACAACAATCAGCTGTACATGTAATTTTTAAAACCCAGAGCTTCTCTGGGCAGACTACAACTTCTATGTAGGTCCAATGGTAAGGAGTTGTGCTGCCAACCCAAAGACAATTGGTTTAGAACCAACAGCTGCTCTGCAGGAGAAAGACGGGCAAACTCCTCCCTTAAAGTTTACAGCCTCTCAAAATCTGCTGTAGGTTCAGTTGTAAGTCAGTTCTGACTCAACGACCCATAAGAACTACACTTAATGTTCATTTGACCCTCATCCTAGCATGCTAAGAAAGGCTCAATTCAACCAATCAATCCTTGTTATACGATTCTACATTTGGAAAACAAGGGGCTCGTATAGACTTATGCTGAAAATGAGAGAGGAAAATATAATTCAGGCAGGAAAGCAGAGACGAAAGAGACTATATGCTTACAAGAATCAAGATCAGAGTCTCAGTTCTTGACTTAACTAATCCCAGTTTCATTTCACAAGAAATCCGACTGCAACTCAATACCTTGAGTGGTTTCTAGTCTTTACTCAAGAAACAAAAGTTTTACTGTAATAGTTCCTTAGGCTCGCTATACAGGAAACAGTAAGCTGTTAAAAAGGTATTAAAAAGATGAATACAGAACTATCTGAGGAATAAAAATGAGATAAACCTGAACCTACTTCTTTCTCTAAAGAAATATTTCCATGGTAATTTCATTCACTGTCATTGATCAAACAACTACATTTTGTAAATAATTACCAAATTCATATATTCAATCTAGATCTTTGCCAGAGAAATTCATAGAGTCATCTTCAACTTCAAAATTTCATGACATTTTATATTTAACATATTAAAATTCAAGCAATTATTTCACATCAACTACTCTTGCTCCACTATTTTCTCTCTTGGTTGACTTCAAAATCTTATCCAAGCTGACCTCTTGAAACCATCTTTGAACTCTTTTACTCTGTCATTTCACTATTGTCTTCATCCTCAAGGACTTAGTTACCAAGTTTCCCATTAAAGCCCTCAATACTTATTTATCAAATAAGTATCTTATTCTTTTTTAACCCTACTGTTTATAAAATATCTGCTATTGTTGTTGTCGTTAAGTGCAGTCAGTAATTTATAAATATTTCTTCTTTGGACTTATTACAAGTATCAATTTACATGGAAGAACACTGAGGCTCTGGAGTTTTAAATAAATTGTCCCATCTGATCAAGTTGATAAAAGGAGGAGTTCACTTCTGAACTCTGCAGCTAGGGTTTGGCTGCAGGATGCTGTGTAGTCTCACCTGGAGAGGAGAGTAGATGTTCAGATGATCTCAGGGTCATTAAAAAAACTGTAACAGTGTTACAGTGTACTCGGGGTGGGGGGTGGGGGGGAAGGGACGTGGGATTGTATACGAATGAAGGATATTTTTTTCTTTTTTCTCTCTTCGGAGGGGGAAGCAAGCTGGTGGGGAGGGGTGGGAAGGCAGAAAATTGTGGCAATGAATGAATGGAAATCCAAAACCTCTGTTAAAAAAAAAAAAAAACTGTAACAGAGCAAGAAGAGGTGAAGCCAATAATTAAAAACATAAAACAGAGGGGCAAAGAATTGAAGAAATTACAGGTTGTATAAGCTAACCAGAAGTAGAAATATCAGGATAAAATTTGAAGACGGCGATGATTGAAGAATACCCCAAGGGTCAGTGGTGGCGCTGACTCACTAGCTCTGACCATGTTATCTTGTCAGAGAAACAGACAAGCAAGACCATTTGGGGAACAAGACAAGAAACTGTAAAAAGGGGCCTGAGGCAGTTGTTCAGCAGACTTGGTCCTTAAAAGAAAAGGAGCATTTTGCTAGCATCTCAAGAGAAGGAAGGGCATTCTGGAGGAAGAAAGCAGTGAAAGGCAGGATACCAGGACAAGAGCCCAGGGCTTGAGGGGAGAGAGTGGACTGATGTCAATGAGAGGAGGGAAGTTCCTACAGGTAAATGATTTCAGGTAAGAGGCTAGTGGAGCTGCTGGGGAGAAATGCTTCCGCATTTGTAAATGATTCACTATCGACAGCAAATCTGTTGCCAAAAATTCAATTCATGGCATCGTAATGTGCTACAAAGTAGACCTGATCCATAGATATTTCTTTATTGTGATCTTTTAAAAAAAAATCATTAGGCTTTTCTTCTGAGGTTAGCTAAGTAAATTCAAACTGTTGCTTTTATGTATCGTTGAGTCGCCTGCGATTTATAGCGACCCTAAACCCTGCTCATCCTGTGCCAATCTTAAGTGTCTCTGACATATCTACCCCCATTATCCCAGTAACTGAATCAATTCAGACTATCAACCTTTAGTTTAATAGTTCAGGACAAACCATTTGCCTCGCCTGAGGATGATACAAGTTCTTGTGAATTACTGACTCAGGAGTTATGTTGTCATCCCAAAGGCACATGGTTCAAATTCACCAGCTGCTCCATGGGATAAAGATGAGAAATCTCTTCCTGTGCCAGTTACAGCCTCTGAAAACACACAGGAGAGGCAGCTATGACTTGGTTTCAACTAGACAGCAATGAAGTTGAAGGACTGTACATAACACCTTGCAAATCTGACCCTATATTATGTTGTTGTTGTCGTTATGTGCCGTCGAGTCGCTTGCGACTCATAGGGACCCTATGTACAACAGCCCTAAACTCCGCTCGGTCCTGTGCCAATCGCACTGTCTCTGACACTCCCATACTGATTATCCCAGCCACTGAATCAATCCACCTCATAGAGGGCCTT
>NW_006399864.1:8953827-8961258 GCF_000299155.1 Elephantulus edwardii
TGTTCATTAAAACTAGTAAAATTTAATTTAAAAAAAAAATAAAGTACAACTCCCTATCACTAAAGGTCACCAGAGCTTTCATAGTATAGTCAGAAAATTATAAATATTGATGTGTCTAGGAATATGCATAATCTCTTCACCCTTTACAGGCTGCAGGAGAACTTAAATCAGTCATTTGATTGAAATGATGGATTTAAAATCAGAACTGGAAATTAGGTAAGAGAAAAAGGCCACTGCCACTTTTGAGGTCAGCTATTTTCAGTCGATGAAGAGGAAGAAATGATTAAAAGACTGGGACTGAGAAAAGTAGTTTGGGGTTTGGTTTTGTTTTTTTTATTAGTCCTACCTACATGGGTAAAACTAGATAATTCCGTCCAAAGATAGATTTTTATTTTTTAAATCTTGGAATTGAAGTTAGTTTTTCCTGACCTGAAATCCACAAGTCTTGTGAAATTCGCTATTAATTGCGGACAGAAATTTCATCCAGCAGTAATTAACTATGGCTTTGAAGTCCTCATGACTCAGGAGACTCACTACAAGTCAGGCTTGAAAGTCAGTGCCAAAGGCTGATGGGAAAAAGCAGATAGCCAAGCCTAGAAAAGTGTTTATCGACCCAGAAAGGTCTTTTAACAAAAGTATAGCTTTGTCTGCCGAAGCATGACTCATCTGGGCTAGTATTTGTAACTGAGGTTCTAATCTGTTAGGAATAAATCATAGGACTCTCCAGTCTATTGTAATAACTAAGACCAACTCATTCTCATTACCACCAAATCAGAAGTGATTCCTATCTGACTTGTGGGGTTCCAAGGCTCTAAATCACAGAAAAGATTGCCCACCGTTCTCCCATGGAGCTACTCATGGATTAGAATCACCAGAGGCACACATCTTTGGGTTAGTAACACAAAGTCCTAGACTAGGCCAGAGCTTCCTAATTAGACTCAAAGGATTCCTGTTGTTTGTTGCTGGATTTTGTCAAAGGCCTTTTTGGCATCAATTGATAGAATCATGTGGTGGTTCTTTGCTTTGTTAATGTAATGAATCACACTGCTTGTTTTTCTCACATTGAACCATCTTTGCATACCTGTTGTTAATAGTTGGAAATGACTTGATGGCACTGGAAATCTTTTTTCCTGTTCATGAATTAGGCTTCATTTACTAGTTGTTAGGAGCTGCTTGGTTAACTATGACTCATATGGCTGGTTTTATATCAGCTGGATAATTCTAGTTTAATTAGTACAAAAGGATTTCATGTTATCTTAGGAAAGCTATCAACTGGAATTACTTCGAGGCCTTTGTACTTGATCCTCTTCCATGATTCCATCCAGAAGATTCTCTCCTCTGTTTGGAATGACCTCAAGAAATGATGGAACTAAACCTGAATAAAAGAGAAGACTTTAAGGACAATAAGAACAACAGTTGGTAAAAGTTACTTCTTGAGCTCCTTTATTCATGTTATTGCTATTTTATTATAATCAAATCCTATTTTATTATTACCCATTTTAGTATCTTTGCCTCATCAGCTAGGTTGTAAGTTGGTCAAGAAAGATTACCACTCATAGGTCAACATAATCATTCCAAAAGCAGTTGGCCATTCTTAATGGGTGCTAAACCGATGCTGATGTACTCTGTAGACCTAAATCCTTTAAAGGTATATGTTAGAGGAAATGAGGGAACCATGGTGGAAATTACTGCTATCATTTGGGAATTCTAAATAAAGAGAAGTTACTCCTAATAGGATGGGGCAAGGGTTAGGTCTGTTGTTCATAAATTGCTGTGAGTCATAGAAAGAGCTCTGCTGAGCTATGGATAGAAAGTTATACTATCAAGCCAAAGGTGGGTGATTTTAATCTGCGGCCTTCAGGCCTGGTTCTAATTGCTTTTGGTCAAACATTCTTCTAAGTAGTATAGCACTGGTCTGTCCATCTGCCGTACAGAGGTAACTCCTGATTGCTATGATGCAAAACACTGTGACACTCAAATGTGATAATGGTTACCCATGGTGGACAATGTTTGGTGGAGCTCTCAAATCAAAACTGGATCAGAAGCAGGTGTGGCATCCACTTCCAAAATAGCTTGCCTCCAGAAACCCTATGAACTTAGAGAAACAATGAAACTTACAAAAGTGTTCAGATCTTTTGTTCATAGTGTCACTATGAGTTGTCTATGACTCAACAGCACTTAATAACAACTCTTAATAGTTTAAAACAGTAAAACGAATGCAAAGAAAAAAGTAAGACATATAAATCATTGCATTGTGTTTGGGTAGTAGTTAGCTGGAAATGTAGTTCATGTAGCAAATGTAAATAAATGAAGTATTTCAACAAATTGGCAAGCAAACTCAGATTGAGTGAAAGAAACTTACACATTTTCTTCTTGTAATTTGAAAGGTTATTTGGGGGTTTTATTTTAGTTTAAAAAATCCACTGGTGACTATGACATCAGCCATTTTTATTGTTGAATGACTTTTTTGTTATTACGGTCTATTGAATAGCTTCAAACTCATAATGACTCTATGCACAATAGCAGGAAACACTTCCTGGTCGAAGCCATCTTCACAACTGCTACCATGTTTGAGCCCATGGCTGTAGGCACTTACTTTGTTAATGTATCTTCTTGAGCACCTTCCTCCTTTTCCCTGACCCTCTCCACTTTTACTTAGACCTGGTTAAAAAAAGTAGTCAGGAATAGACCAAAGAAGAAAACTTTCCAGCACTTGAAAAGTTTTGAGTTTATAAGTGAGAGTATCACAGCAGGAATTAAGCCTTTATCCCTGAAGCTAGCTCTACTTAATATTTCATGGAGTCACCTCTCCTCAGAAATAACCAAATTAATTCTGTGGCTATGATGAGATCTGAGAGCTCACAGCTCCCTCACATGCAGGCTTTACAAAACCCAGTTTCCAGCAAAAGATGCCCGAGTTCTGTCAACACATGGTGTTACCCAGCAGAAGAGCCTGTACAGCCATGTAGGCAGAAAACAAAGGAGGGAACGTCTTTTGTAGACCAGCCCCAGGAAAGCTGAGAGGACCCATCCACACCCCAGAATCCTGTCCATCTTCTAGTTTCAGTTTTCAATTTTTTTTTTTTTAGCTTTTTCTTTATTATCAGACTCTCTTTTCAAGTGAAATTCTAGTTGGAAATCTAATAGAAAGAAATGGGATGCAATCCAGTAGAAACAGGAATGAGGCTGACAGAGCTCTGTTTCCTTGCCTTAGCTGACTACCCCATTGGACCTTAGAGTTTTACAGACCAGTTTTCTGCAGAAAGAATAATGAAAAGGCATTTTATGAAGCTTTCAGATGGTTTTTAATACTTAACAATGACAATTACTTAAATATTTTCCACAGAAAAGAAACCTAGGCTATAATTACAAGCACAAAAAAAGAAGAAAAAAAAGTTGTTAAGCAAAGGCATCATGCCTGAAAGTCAGCCAACTTGTTGGGGAGCTGACCTGAGTAATGTAGAATATAATGTAGAGGGAAACACTGCTTCAACTCTTATAATTTAATCAGTATCATCCTCATTAAGCGTTATGGATTAATTTGTGTTGCCCCCTCCAAATAAATAGATGCTGGAAATTTTAAGCTTGTGAAGGTCAAGAATCCAATGGAAAAGAACACAGATGGTGCCATGCTTTTAGCATTAGGCCTGTGCTTCAGACACACTTAATCAGTGTGCCCTAAACCTACTCAGTAATGTTACGACAGCACACCCAAATTAAGACATTGAGAATCAGTAGTGAACATGCATCGTCTATGATACAAAGCTAATCTTTTTTTAATAGAAAAGTTGCTCACAATTTCCCCATATCAATCTCCCTGTTTGGGGACCCATAGTCTTGACTGACAAGAGTAAACTCTTTCTCTTGAGGAGCCTTTCAAATATTTCTGTAAATTATTCAGCAGAATTCAGTCTAAATATCTATTCTCAAACATCACCCTCCTCTCTAGCATAGGCCATATACATCCGTATGAAACACATTACAGAGAGAGGAAGGGAAGGAGACGAGACAGCAGAGAGGAGAAGAGAGAATGAAAAGTAATTACAAAGAACTAGCAAAAGGAAAGCATCTTGGAAATTTTGTAAAAATGAAATAGAAACCTAATAAAGGTCTGAAAATGGTAGAAACAATGGGAAAAGAGCCCCAAATTGGAGTGAAATCTGTAGTGACAACTGTTCAATTGAGAATAGTGTCGTTTGTAAATCCAAACTCCTCAGTGTCATTATACAGTATTTTATTTAGCCAAGAAGATAAGAAAGTCAAAGCTACTGTGTCTCCCTCTTCCCACCCCTCAGAGATTACTCACAAAGTTTTGATGACTCCAGAATGAAGCCCCTTTATGAAAACGAATTACAACCAGGGAAGCCAACAACTGTGTGACTATAAAACCAACTCGTAGGCTTCTTGGAGTCTGGCTACTCAAAGAGGGCCTGTTGTCTAGCATTATCAGCATCACCTGAGAATTTGTGAGGAATTTCGAATATTGGGTCCCTTCCCACCCCCACTGAACCAGGATATTTCATTCACAGCACATTTCCATTTGGGACTCAAAGACCAGGAAAGTTTCAAACTAAGTATCCCATACAGAGCAAGAAAAGATTTCAAGGAGAACATCCAGGTGGTAACCTGCAGCGTAACAAGGCACAGTGAAAACTAATAAAACATCTGCTAACTATAACAACTAAATAGCTTTCTCCTTTTGACAGTATTCCATCACATTCAGCACTAAAATACACATTGACAAAAGCTTAAGTGCAAAATATGAGAGATTGATGTGCAGAAAAATAAAGAAAGAAGAATATCAGCAAGGGTAATATTAACAGATAATCTTTATTTTAAGGAAACATTTAAGTAACCAAGAAACTATAAGAAACTCCATTAATATCAAAAGGATAAGCAACAGAGCAAGATAAGGGTGAGCGAACAGAGGATCAGGGCCTAGACTTTGCCTCAAGTCATTCATGCCTGGATGATTAATGGATAACAAGAATGCATCACTTACTAAAAATTGGCATCTGTGTAGGAAAGTATATAATCACAAATAGAGGTAAACAAACTGATGTGTAAATCCATGTACTATTCA
The DNA here is from genome assembly GCF_000299155.1 of Elephantulus edwardii. Classification (NCBI taxonomy): domain Eukaryota; kingdom Metazoa; phylum Chordata; class Mammalia; order Macroscelidea; family Macroscelididae; genus Elephantulus; species Elephantulus edwardii. The sequence goes on from NW_006399864.1 coordinate 8,958,911, forward strand.
TCTCCATGTACTATTTAAATTTTGGAGTAGCTCTGACTTTTTTATTCTTTCTAAACGGAAAAAAAATCTCAGTCGTGTTAGAATTAGCCAATTCTCATATTTATTGCTTCCACAACAACAGTGGTCCCTAGACAGATCACCTGCAGAATTATACGAGAGTGTTTTTTAAAAATCAATTTCTGAGACGCAATTCCAAATAATGATTCATAATCTCTGGGAGTTTATCTAGCTCAATAATAATCTTACTTCAGAAAATGTCTGCTCAAATCGACTGCCATAGAGTCAATCCCGATTCTTGAATTATCTTTTTTTTTTCTTTTTTTTATTAATGTCAATGAAAGTTTACAGAGACTTGGGGTTTCCATTCATTCATTGTTGCACTTTTCTCCCTGCCTACCCCCTCTCCCTGAATTCACTTTTCTCCTTGAAAAGAAAAACTCTTTCATTGTTGTACAATCCCTCCCCTAAGTCTATTACACTGTGTAGCCTTCATTCTGGACTCCTGACAACACCCAATGATATGTCCCTTTTAAACAGTTCTCTCCCTCATCTGTTTCAATGCATTCATCCCCTCCTTCTGTCTTCCCTCAAGCCTGATGTCAGTCAATTCTTGGATTATCTTAATTCATTAGTTTATTCAAATATTCTACATTGTCTTTCATTGCACAATGAACAAGATAGGTATTTAATAACTGTGTTGTTGTTACTATCTGCTGTCGAGTTGCCTGCATATTTACAAGTGCTCTGAAGCTTGCCCTGTCCTGAGCCAATCTCACGAGCCTGACACATCTACCTCCACACTCTAGTTTCTGTATCAATTCATCTCATCCTGGAAATTCCTCTCCTGTGTTGTCCCTCCACCCTTTCAAGCGTGATGTCCTTCTCCAAGGACTGGTTTCTCCTTGCCACATGGACAAAGTGAGATGGAGCTTTAAAGTCCAGCCTCCAAAGTGAAATTTGGTTTCATCCTCTCCAAGACAGATATATTTGTTTTCTTGGTAGTTGATAGATGTTCAATACTCTTCTCTAGCACAACTCAAAGGAATCAATTCTTCTTCTGTCATCCTTAGTTACTGTCCAGTTCTCTGATACACAGCAAGTAATTACGAAGACTATGGTCTGAATCAGGCACAGGAAAGAAATAAATAGCCTACTCTTTACTTACAATTATTAGAAATGCTTCTCTGAGAAGAAGGTTTGTAGTTTTGAGATTTTGAGTCCAGATTTCAGAAGATCTTCCCTTAGTGCAGAGAAGTCCCCGATCAGTCTAACAGCTAACACACAGACTTTGTAGAATCCTAAAGACTAAGGCGGTATGCTCAGTGATACAAAGGTTAGTGTTGGACATTGCCACTATTTGGAGTTACCACCACTAGACAATGGTGAGTAGATATGGGCAGAAGCCAATCAGCAACAAAAATCAGCAACTATCAAGCACAAATGACACATGTCCTTGGGATTCCCAGAACTATTTATAGAAATATAGAACTCAAGAATCTACATGATAGAAAAAAACAACAATAGAAATATTACTGGTTACGTTTGTTATGTTCTGTCAAGTCACCTGTGACTCAGCCATCCTGTGCCAATCTTCTTGTCTCTGATACACCTACCTCCATTAACCCAAGCCCTGAATCAATTCATCTTATCGAAGGTCTTCCTCTCTTGCACTGTCCCTCTACCCTTCCAAGCATGACATCCCTCTCCAAGGACTGATCACACTTTGCAGCTTGTCCACAGTATGTCAGCTGAAGCTTCAAAATCCTTGCCTCGAAGGAGGAGTCTGGCTTCATCCTCTGCAGGATACACTTGTTTGTTTTCCTGGCAGTCCATGGTATATTCAATACTCTTCTTCAGCATGTTTAAGTGATGGATTTCTTTTCCCCATTTCATTCAATTCTATTACTTTCCTTCATTGCCCCTCTTCCCCTTCTCTTATATTCTCAAGACCATGAGCTTCATTTCATTTAAAGTAAAATTAAAGTTGTGGTTGTTGTTGTTATGTGCTGTCGAGTAGTTTGCACCTCAAAGTGGCCCTATATACAACAGCCCTAAACCCTGCTCTATCCTGTGCCAATCACACTGCCTCTGACACACCCATCCCGATTACCCCAGTCACTGAATCAATCCACCTCATAGGTCATCCCCTCCTGCGCTGTCCCTCCGCCCTCCCAAGCATGATGTCCCTCTTCGAGGACCTGTCCCTCCTTACAGCTTGTCCAAAGTATGTAAGACAAAGCCTCAGAATCCTTGCCTCCAAGGAGTAGCCTGGCTTAACCCTCTCCAGGATGAATCTGTTTGTTTTCTTGGCAGTCCATGGTACATTCAATACTCTTCTCCAGCACCAC
>NW_006399864.1:8961969-9039821 GCF_000299155.1 Elephantulus edwardii
TACCATGACCCCGTCTAAACCCAGCCTGGACTTATGGCAATTCTCTGCTGATGTGCTGTTCCAGTGGTTTTTGGATAATCTTCAGTAGAATCTTGCTTGCATGTGAAATCAATGATATTGTTCTGTAGTTTCCACAGTCTGTTGGGTCACCCTTCTTTGGAACGGAAACAAATGTAGCTCTCTTCCAGTTAGTTGGCCAAGTAGTTGTTCTCCAGATTTCTTGGCACAACTTGGTGAGCACATCCAGGGCAGCATCTGTTAGCTGAAATACATCAATTGGTATACCATCTATTCCTGGGGCCTTATTTTTTGCTATTTCCTTTAAAAAAAGTAATTTGAGGCTAAAAAAGGTTGGTTTTTCAGAGCACATTAAATACTAGGACAAAGTCTATAGACTGCATATCTCATAAATACAATGATCTTGTTACTGTGATAAGAGTCTCTCGAGTCAGTTTTGACTCATGACCTTACGTATAACAGAGCAAATGACTGCCCATGGCTGAGCCATCCTCATAATCTTTGTTAAGTCTGAGGTCATTTTTTGCAGCCAGTGTGTCCACTTATCTTGTTAAGGGTGCTTATCTTTTATTACTGACCTACTTTTCTAAGCAAGATGGACCCAGGGACTGAATGCTCTTGATGAGATGTCCAAAGACTTTAGCTAAAATCTTACCATTCTCTTCTAAGGAACATTCTGACTGTACTTTGTTCAAGACAGATTCATTTATTTTCTTGCAGCCCACGCAATATTAAAAAGCTATGCCATTACCATAATTCAAAAGTCTCCCTTCTTCAGTCTTCATTAAGAGGAGATTGAAAATACTATAACTTGAATGAGGTACATTTAAGTCCTCAAAATATTGCTTTTCTAGCACATGAAAAGTCTTCTGTGGTAGATTTATATTTGAAATGAATATGTCATATGATTTATATTTTGAAATTAATATGCCATATGATTTCCTAGTGCTTCCATGGGTATACATCAGGGATCCAAGTGAAATGTAATCCTTGAAAATTTCAATATTTTCTTCATTCAACCTGTTGTTGATTATGGATCCACTTACGAAGATATTTTTCTCTTTATATAGAAGTTTAATCCATCCTAAAAGCTATAGGGTTGTTTGGGGCTTTTTACATTAGTAAGTATTTCACATCCTCTTCACCTTCAGCAAGTATGTCATCTGCATACTCCACATTGTTATTGAATCTTCCTCCAACCCTGAAATTATATTATTTATTATTATTATTATATTATAGCTCATCTTCTTGGATTATTTGTTCATGATCCAGGTTGTATAAGAATTAAGACAGAATACAAACCTGACACATACCTTTCTCAATTCTGATCAAGGTAGTATCTCCTAGTCATGTTCAAGCAATTACTTCTTTTTCTATGTACGAGTTCCACATAAACACAATTAAGTATTCCACAATTACTATTTTATGTAATATTTTCCATAGTTTGCTATAATCCGTGCAGTCTAGAGCTTTTTCATGATCCATAAAACATAAATAAGGTATACTTATACTCAGAACAGTAGATGACATGCAAATGGTGTATAACAGATACCTGGGAGTTCATAAACACAGAAAAGAATTCAAATACAAGTCCCTTTCAGTCTAAAGTATTAAATTTAACAGTGTCATCACCTCTTACCCATTAATTTATCTATATTTTCCCAATTACACTAAGGTATTTCTAGCTTGAATTATCTTTCAGAGAAAAAACTTCCTGTTAAAGTTCTTTCTATTTATCCTAAATGCATATTGCAATAAGAGGCAGCTTTTATACCACAGTCTTGGAGGTAAAACAACAGAAAAGATTATCAGGATTACTTTCCCTACATCCTAGAGTAAAATCCCTAGAGATTCTTTCCATTTCTTCAAGAATTTCATAACATTGTCACCAATAACTCAACAAGTCCCTTTAGGACTTCAAACCCATTTTTATGGTTTAGTCATAGTAAGAACGTGAAACTCAATTGATCTGAATTTTTAAAATGCGATTTTTCAAGAACCACCACCACAATGGGAAAAATTTAAAATCAACACCTACTTGAAAATTTTGTTTTCTCCTTAGAAAACAACAGCAATATATTCCTTGCATAACCACAATATCTCTTGACAAGCAGAGTAGGAAACAATGATGCCTAGCTCAAAGATGCCATTACCATTTTTGAAAGTATGACATTCTCCATAGCCGGCAATAATCCAATCTCCTGAAAGGTCAAATTAAATCTCTACTAAGTCTCTCACTTCAAAAGTTGATTCATACTTCTTCCCATTCTACTTATCATTCCAGGACACTCACATTTTACAAATTCAGGTCTCTTCCAATTTTACTGCATCAGCCATGAATGAACGCATTCAATTCACTTCAAAGCTCTGAGTTTCTTTCCTCTACATCAATTGGAGCTAATTTTCCCCAGATGGTTTTAGTGCAATAATGTTGGACCCCACCCTAGATGAACTAAATTAGAATCTCTGGAAAAAACACAAGCATTTCTTATTTGAAATCCTCCCTTCCCTCAGGTATTTACGTTGTGCAGCTAAAGCTAAGAATGACTGATGTATTTTGACAAGAGCTTCTTAATTTTAGTATGTTTATGAATGACTGGGAATCTTCACAAAGAGGATGTTGAACCACTAAGTTAGTGGGTATGAGATCCTACATTTCACCCAGGCTACTACAGATGTGGATTAGACAGTATAGCAAGGTTTTGTGTTTTTTTTTTAAATATCCTGTTTAGCCCCTGTTTCTATGGTCCATAAAAGCAGTTATCTGTTTAGAGATTTTTCTGTTATTGTTCTGATATCGATGCCACTAAGTCACTATAAACTCTGGCTTACGGTGATACTATGTATAAGAGAAGGAAAGCACATTGGTCTTGTGCCATTCACACAGTGAGTGTAGGCACATTTGAGGCCATGATGGCAATGACTGGTTTGTTGGGTTTTTGGTCTGGGGTTTTTTTTGTGGTTTTTTTTTTCTTCTTTTTTTACTCCTAAGACTCTAATACCAAAAGTACTTCTTGTTATAAAAAAAAAAAGTTCCTATCTGTAATAAATAAAAGGAATTTTAATAAAACTTTTTTCCTATAAGAAATAATTCATAACCACCACCCAAGCAGATATATGCATACCCATGTTTATTGCAGCTTTGTTTGCAATAGCAAAAGCTGGAAACAACCCAAGTGCCTATCAACAAATGAATGGATAGAAGAGCTCTGGTATATTCACACAATGGAATACTATGCAGCACCGAAAAACAAGGAACTCATGAAATACTATGCTAAGTGGATGACCCTACAGTACATTATGCTGAGTGAAATATCTCAGTTACAAAAGGACAAATATTGCATAGGGCCACTATTGTAAAATAGGACTGACATTTGAGGGAAGACAGACAAGAAGGGGAGGAATGATGTATACTGCATTGCAACAGATAAGGGAGAGAACTGTTTAAAAGGCATATATGATTGGATAGTATTGTCATGACAGGAGTCCAGAGTGAAGGCTGTACAGTGCAGTGGACTAGGAGGAGTGATTGCATAGCAATGAAAGAGGGTTTTTTTACTCATCAAGGAGAAAAGTGAATTGGGGGGAGGGGGTGGGGAGGGAGAAAAGTGCAACAATGAATAACTGGAAACCCTAAGTCTCTGTAAACTTTCAGTAAAATTAAAAAAAATTAATTTAAAAAAAATTTAGGCTAAAACTTGTTACTGTTGTTATGTGTTATTGAGTCCCCTACAACTCACAACAACCCTGTGTACAAAAGTCCTATACCCTGCTCTATCCCTTGCCAATCTTATTGTCTCCGACAAGCCTATTCCCATTAGCCCAGTGATGGTATCAATCCATCTCTTCGAAAGTCTTCCTCTCCTGCACTGTACCTCCACCCTCTCAAGCATGACGTTCCACTCCAAGGAGTGATCCCGCCTTGCAACATGTTAGGAAAATAAAATAGCAAACTCTGATGGGTTAGTGGGTTAGTGATAAGAAACTGTGCTGCCAATCAAAGGCACATGGCTCGAATCTGCCAGTTACTCCAAGGGAGAGAAATGAGCAATCTCCTCCCATGAAATTTACTGCCTCTGAAAACCTGAAAGGGGGAGGGGGGGTCAGCAATGAGTCAATTTCAACACAACAGTACATAATATAACAATCTTTAAAAATAGATAAACTAATGGTAACAGATAATTTTACTATTAGCCTTAATATTTAGATTGAAGAAGATTTCTATTTCAATCTGTTTCTGCTTCTGCTTACTCCCACACATTTATTAAGCAGTAATTGTCATTCCTCTTATTGAAGTTCTTCCTTTCTCTCTCTTTTTCTTATTTAATAAGCCTGATGACTCAATCACATTGAAGTATGCCTGTTGGGAAATCATTTTCTGTTGCCTAAGGGAAAAGAAAGTATAGCATTCAAAATAAGTAAAACAAGAAAAGTAGAGGGGTTTTTTTCCCCCTTAAGTAAACCTGCAGGATAAAATCCAGAAAGTTAAATTTCCAAGGGAAAAACACTTTAACAACCTCTCACCAACCTGACTTGTTAATTTAGATGTTCCAGCCTATAAAATACAGTTAGAAAAATAAATTCTTACTAATGACTAGGAAGAGAGACACAAAAGATAGAGGGAAAAGGAGAGATTATGAAAAAAATTTTTAAAGAGATATGTATGTGTTATCAACACTCCCTTGTTTCTTGACCTCTCAAATTCTCTCTTATGGCAAGATCCTTTTATTACCAAAATTCCAAGTGGTCTGGTGGTTAATATGTTTAGCTGTTAACTAAAAAGAAGGTGATTGAAACCCACCAACTATTCCATAGCACAAAAATGATAGTTTGCCTCCGAAAAAACTTTCATCTTTTAGACTCTCTCAGTGTTCTCTGCTCTGTCCTATAGAATACATCTCTCTCTTTCATTGCCTTCTATTCAGAACTGACTCATAGTTGATCCTCCATTGGGTTTCTAAGGCTATAAATGGAACAGAAAGAGATTACCCATCTTTCTTCCTCAATGTTCCTGGTGAATGAGAGAAGCTGGGAAGTTGTGGTTTGGGGGTTAGCAGTGCTAATCACCAATGGACTTCCATGTAAGGTCACTAGGAGTTTGGTTTGTCAGTTATATGAACTCTACCTTGAACAGCGTAATTGATCTCTTGAGATGGGGGCTTTAGTCTTATTATCTTTTTAAATTCCTCACTGCTGCCTACAGAGTGCGTTACAATAAAGCTGAGGAGAAGGTCTTTGAGGTCACCTACATTTTAAAGCTTCCAAAAATATTGATAGAATTTTTCAGAGAGTTCAAAGATCAACAGATTCAGAAAATATATTTCATAAAATTTGATATTCAATCAAAAATAATTATAATGACATACTATAAAGGAGAAATAGAAATGTCTGCAGTCAAAAGACAGAGTGTGGAAATTATTGAACAATATCATTAATATCACAGGCAAGCAAGATTTGTAGAAGGTAATCAAAAAATGACTGGAACAGCATGTCAACAGAAAACTGCTAGGCGTGCAGGCTGGGTTTAGAAGAGGTCATGGTGTAGGGATATTGTAGCTAATGTTAGATGGATCTTAGCTGAAAGCAGGGAGTACCAGAAGAATGCCTATGTTTCATTGACTGTGCAAAGGTGTTTGACTATGTGGAACACAATAAACTGTGGCTGACTCTAAGAAGAATGGGAATCCCAGAACACCTGATTGTGCTTATGTGAAACCTATACTTGGACCAGGAGGCAGACGTCAGAACACAGCAAGGAAACACCGCATGGTTCAAAATTGGGAAGGTGTACACTAGGGATGTGTCCTGTCTCCATACCTTTTCAATTTATATGCAGAACAGATTATCTGGGAAGCTGCTCTCTGTGAGGAGAAATGTGGCATAAGAATTGAAGGAAGATTCATCAACAATCTGAGTTATGCAGATGACACAACCCTGATTGCTAAAACTGAGGAGGATCTGAAGTGCTTGCTGCAGAAGGTCAAGGACTGCAGCCTTCAATGTGGACTGAAGCTCAGTATCAAGAAAACAAAGATTCTCAGCACTGGGCCAATTGGCAGCATCGTGATCGATGATGAAGAGATTGAAATTATAAACAGCTTTAGTTTCCTTGGCTCCACAATCAACACTCTTGGCACCAGCAGCCAGAAAATTAAAAAACACATTGTGATGGGAAAGTCAGCTGTCAAAGACTCAAAGACCTCTCCCAAGTACTGAAGAGCAATGATGTCTGTCTTGAGACTAAGGTGCACCTGATACAGGTCATGGTCTTTGCAATCACTTGCTATGCATTAGAGGGTTGGGCAATGACTAGAGAGGATAGAAAAAGAATTTATGCCTTTGAGCTGTGGTGCTGGAGAAGAGTATTGTATATACCATGGACTGCTAAGAAAACAAACAGGCTCATGCTGGAGAGGGTGAAGCCAGGCTGCTCCTTGCAGGCAAGGATCCTGAAGCTTCATCTGACATACTTTGGACATGTTGCAAGGAGGGACCAACCAGTCCTTGGAGAGGGACGTCATCCTTGGGAGCGTAAAGGGACAGCACAAGAGAGGAAGATGCTCAATGTGCTGGATCAATTCAGTGACTGGGGTAATCTGGGTAGGTGTATCAGAGAAAATAAGATTGGCATAGGATAAAGCAGAAGTTAGGACTGTTTTATATAGATAGGGTCACTATGAGTTGCAGGCAACTCGACAGCACATAACAACAACCAAAAACCTGCAGCAGCTTCATACTTAATGATGACATTCTAGACATATGCTCTTAAAAAAGACATGCATTAAGATGGCCTTAATCATGGTATTTGCAATCGCTTGTTATGCATCAGAGAGTTGGACAATGACTAGGGAGGACAGAAGGAGAGTGGATGCTTTTGAGCTGTGGTGCTGGAGAAGGGTACTGAATGTACCCTGGACTGCCAGGAAAACAAACAGATCCATCTTGGAGAGGATTAAACCAAGCTGCTCCTTGGAGGCAAGGATTCTGGGGCTTCGTCTGACATACTTTGGACATGTTGCCAGGAGGGACGGGTCCTTGGAGAGGGACATCATGCTTGGGAGGGTGGAGGGACAGCGCAGGAGGGGAAGACCCTCTATGAGGTGGATTGAGTCAGTGACTGGGGTAATCGGGATGGGTGTGTCAGAGGCGGTGCGGTTGGCACAGGATAGAGCAGGGTTTAGAGCTGTTGTGCATAGGGTTGCTATGAGTCGGAAACGACTCAATGGCACATAACAACAACAACAATCACTGTATTTTTTACATTGGGATGAACATCTCATAAACTGATAAGAAATGCAAGAAATGAAGTCAGCTATAATAGAAAATAAAATATAACTCTTTACTGTCTGTAGATAACACAATTGTCCTCATGGTTGTTGTTTGTTGTTGTTATTCTTGTTGTATGCCATTAAATTCAAACCAACTCATAGCTAACCCTCCAGCAGGTTTTCAGAAGCTGTAAATCACACAAGAGCAGATTGTCTGTTTTTATCACAAAGAGCAGCTGGAGAAATTTCTTACCCTTCAGCTACCAGAGCTCCCTTAGTTGTCCTCATTGTTGTTGTGCACCATCCAGTTGGAACACCCATAGCTGAGCCCCCTGCGGGTTTTCAGAGGCAGTTAATCCCACGGGATAAAATTGCCCATTCTTCTGCCTATCTTCTCTCATAGCTGGTGGCCTCCAACTGTGTGCTTGCGGGAATTGCCGCACAGCTTTTGCCACAAGGCCACCACAGCTCCCTAGCAATTATTAAAGAACCTAGAGGGCACATTTTATAACTGAACGATGTCAGAACGGGCTCAGGATTAAAAGCTATGTTTAAAAATATAAATAACATCTCTACTCAATAGGCAAGGAGTTAGTCTAGGTGTGAGAAGCAGTGCTACAATCTCAGACATGCGCTTTAAGTCCCCCAGCTGTTCTGTGGAACAAGGATGGACAATCTCTTCCCAGGTGGTTTACTGTCTCTGGAAACCCCCTAAGGATCAATTATGGTTCTTTTACAACTTAACGACACAAAACAACAACAACTCAATGGGAACATTGGTGTGTCCTCTTGCTGTACAGAGGTAACTTGTGGTTGCTGTGAAGCTGAACACTGTGACACTGACGTGTCAAATGCGATAATGGTTACCCAGGGCGGACAGTGTTTGGTGGAGCTCCCCGAATAAAACAAGCTTAGAAGCAGGAGTGGCATCCACTTTCATAATAGCTTGCCTCCAGAAATCCCCCATGAGAAAGGATGAAAGTTACACAAGTGTTGAGAACTTTCGTTCATAGGGTCGCTATGAGTCGCCTACAACTCAATGGCACTTAACAACAACATAGTAAAATATTAATAAAAACATGTATAAACTACAGTGTGGTTTAATGTCATTGCTCTATTTGAACGATTGTTGTTAAATGAAACTGTGGCTAAATTACAAAAATGTAATTTTGAAAAGTTTCAGAATGAAGTGTATAATAGTTTAAAGTTCATTTGCAAACAAATTTTCCATCTGTTTTGATTATTAAAATATATTCCCAATTGGAAAACTATGTAAAGGTAAATAATACCTAGAAACTTCGGGATAACTTGTCTTAGGGACAGGACTGATACAAGAATAAGGTACAAAAAGGACTAGCATTTGTTATATTACGTTGAAAAATGATTAAACCAATTTAAAAAAGTTAGTGATAACTATGGTCAGAGAACATTATAGAACTTCAAGTATGTTTAAAAAGAAGGTTCAAGGAGATAATGTAACCAGATAGATAAGAGCTCAGGGATTCACTAATAGACACACAAGTTGTTGTTATGGTTGTTAGATGCTAGCTCGTCAAGAGCAATTCATAGCAACTCTATAAACAACAGATCTGAATCTTGCCCAAGCCTGCGCCATTCTTATCATCTCTGATATACTTGGGATCATTGTTATAGGTGCTGTGTCAATCTGTCTCACTCAAAGTCTTCCTTTCTAATGCTGATTTTCCACCTTTCCAAATGCGATGTCATTTTGCAGGGATTGACACCTCCAAAAAACCATATAAAGAGCAGTGGTAACATGGGAGTAGCCAAGTCTGACATCTACTCACTTTCTAAAGGGAAACTGGCCCCATCAATAATATCTATGTTGTTGTTGAGTATCATCCAGTAAGAACTGACCTATAGCTGACCCTCCAATGGGTTTTCAGAGCCTGTTATTTTTTTTTTTTTGTCCTTCCAAAGAATCTACAACATTTTAATGAAAGCAGACAATGGTAGAGAAACTTTAGAATCAAATAGTGCAACTCCAAGTTCAGGCTTTGCCACTTAACTGCTTAATCTTCTCATTTTCTTAAATATAAGGCAATAGAGATAAAATATTCTCCCTGAAAATGGGCTGTAAGTACCAAATGACTAAGGAATGACAATAACTAAGGATGAGGACGACAGTAAAATTGACACCTTTGAGTTGTGGTGTTGGAGAAGAGTTTTGAACCTAACTTGGACCACAACAAACAGGAGAACAACAAATAGGTGTTTCTTGGTGAGGGTAAAACCAAGGAGTTTGTCCTTGGAGGCAAGGATATTGAAGCTCAGTCTGACATACTTAGATATGTGGCCAGGAGGGACTAGTTCTTGGAGAAGGACGTCATGCTTGGAAAGGTAAAGGAACAGCACAGGAAAGGAAGACCCTAGATGAGATGAACTGACATCAACATCATAACTGGGACAATGGGTTAATTAGATGTGTCAGAGTGCGTGAGACTATGGCTTAAGAAAGGGCTGGGTTCAGAGCTAGTGGGCGACTTGATGACACATTACAACAAGTACCAAATGAAATGAAGTATGCTGGAAAGATATCTCTGATAAAAAAATGGTTCACAATAAATGTTCATAGCCTTTGCAAAGAGGAAGATAATATGAAATGTGAGAATAAAGCACCATCATGTGTAATCAAATGCCAAAGTAGGTGGTCCAGATAGAAATCAAGGATGGGAGAGAGAACAGTATGTACTATCTGCACCGAGGCTTCCCTGTGCTATGAATCTTTGCAGTAAGCAGTGTGCCTTGTCTTTCTCCCACAAAGCAGTTGATGAGTTCTAGTTGACAGTCGAACAATTTAACCACAGTACCAAGTGCAAGATTGTTGCAGAGCTACAACGCTTCTCAAGTCCAGGCAAAAGGGCTTGTTTAAGGAAGTGCCAAAAGAAAACTCTTCCTTTGTCTCTCAAGGAAGCCTTTGAATTTTTGGCTCATTACCCTCGAGAATCTTCCTCATCAATCTTCTGAAACAGGAACCCTGGAGGCTTCATGCTGTATCTTATCTAGTTCAACAACCTAGTTTTGTTATCTCTTCCTGTTTAGATCTGAAGGTTTCCAGACGAATTTGCCTATATTTTCCCTGCCTCATTTGCAAAGCAGAGAAAGGCTGTTGCATCAGCCTGGCTGCAGACTTGCCGACTGTGCATTGGTGCTGGGTTGGTTTGCAATCCTCTGAAAGGCCTCAGATAACCTTAGCAAGAGAGGCTTATCTGGCTTGTTTTTACAAATGGAAAGCAAGTTGCTGAACAAGGGTTTATCTCTACTGTGAGAGCTACTTGAACAATTTAGATAGCTTTCTATTTGCCAACCAACCTTCTGTTATCAGGAAATGCTATACCAAGAGGCTGACTGAGGGAAGCAAGTGAAAATTTTCAGCACACATTTATATCCCAGCTAGAAAAATGATGTTGTTTAAGTAACAGACAAGTGTTGAAATGCTAGGAAAAGTGTACAAAGTACCTGCCAGTCAAAAAAGCGAGGGCAAGCTGTTGCAGACACACTTACAGCACCGTGACTTTTTGTTTGCTTTGATCACAATTTGATGTCTCCAGAGCCATTTACCTTACCGGATCTGGGCAGCTGCCAATTCATTTGGAGGTGTGTTTGGGAGGCAAGTGCCTTATTGATCCTCTCTCTACAGAAATTTCCAAGAAATTCGAAGGATTCACTTGAGCACTTAAAGATTAAACATGTTCTGCAAATATTGAAGAGGTGAAGAGGTGCAGGAATTTGTGGCATGTCTGTAGGAAGTTGTGCTGTTAACCCAAAAAGAATGCCTTTCTAGTGGTTCAAATCCCCTACTGACCCCTTGGGAGAAAGTTAGGCAATGTGCTGCTATTAGGTTTATAGCCTCAGAAAACCTACCGGAGTGCCAGCTCTGAGTAGGGTCCGATTCAATATCAATCAGTAAGTGTGAGTTAGAGAAAAGGGCAAAGCACAGTTTTCTGCAAGTGAAAGAAGCTTTAAAGCAATGTAATTGATGGCAAAAAAGTAAAACTGGTCTCTCCCACCAAAGAGGAAAGTAGATAGTAAACTCTGTTCCTGTGCCTCACTTTGGCAAATGGAATCTTGTATCATGTGGAAAACATCTCACAGAGAAGAGAAGAATACACTCCGGAGAGACAGAAATGGGAGCTGGAGCCCACTGGTGGCAGGAAGCAGAGGCCCTTCACCAGAGCTGGGCAGGAAGTTTAATAAAGCCACCTGAGACGTGGTGAAGAGGACACCTCATCGAGTCCAGCTTCCTGACAATCACACCAACAAGAAGTTGGAGGAAACGCTACAAAGTCAAGAAGTATACAGTGTTGAGTCTTTTGGCTATGGGAAACGACATACTGGCTAACTCTGCTACCGAGAGTTTTTTTCATTATGCAAGGGGAATTTGTTCCACATGTGTCAAGAGGCTTCTTGAAATCAGCTGGCAGGAAACTTGGATAATGAAAAAAGATGAGTCTCTCCATGTGAATGCATCCGTGAAAAAAAAAAATTGACAAAAATGGAGAAAAAAGTGTAAAGACCTGATGTAGAAAGGAGCTGAATCATTTCCCAACAGAGTTTGAGAAGTGAGAGAATGAAACTATTAGAGAAAACCCAAGTCTGCTCTTAGGGACTGTAAGAATTTAAGCAATCTGTGAAAACGTTCTTTTTTTTAAATCTGTGTGAAACCATTCTAAGCCTGTTTCCTGAGATATAAATTTTTAGCTTGAGTTCATGCTACAATTCAGGTGTGGTGCAAAAACAAAGAAAAGACAGGGTGTAACCTGAAACAAGTCACTTCGTGCTCTGAGACTCAGTTTTGCTCTCACAATAAAATGGGAACGATATCGATCTTCTGAGGTGGTGGTGGTGATTAAACGAGAGTATTTGTGAAAGCTTAGTACTTCCTTAAGTACTAAGTATTAGTATTATCATCACCTGGATCTTAACCCTAAGAGCTGAGTCTGATTTCTGTCTGATTCCTAAGGGGAGGATTTGCATTAAAAAGGAAATAAAAATTAGCAAACTCTCTAAAGAAAACTTGTATGTTATAGTAAGAGCAAATGGAGTTAATATTGATGCTTACAGGACAGCAGGGTGTATAGTGCATGAAGTGAGAAGAGTCCCAGATCTGGAAAAAATAAAGGTTAGGAAACACTGCCGAAAACTCTTGGGTAGTACCCAGGTGTAACATTAAATATTGTTTACTTACTGAAGGTTATTCCTTTCTTATGTTGGTTCCCAATCAAGGAAAAGCATCCGTGGATGATAACACGTTCTTAAGCCTTGTCCTATTACTTGTGAAGGAGTTCTGGTGGTGAAGTCCACAGAGAGTAATGCTGCAAAGCCATTGGCAATGTCTCTCTGGTGGTTCTAATCCAGCAGCTGCTCTGTGAAAGAACGATGGACAATCTCCTTCCATGCAGTTTATAGCCTCAGGGAACCTGGTGGAGGCTCAGCTCTGGGCCCCAACTCAACGACGGTGAGTTGAGTTGTCTGAATATTTGTTGATGTTAATTGCTGTCATGTTGGGCCCTGAATTATGACAACCTAAAGGTCAGTCCTACACCATTCCCATGATGAGTTGTCAATTTGAACATTGTGGTTCATAGGGTTTTCAATGACCAATTTTCAGAAGCTCACCAGAAAAGTCTTCTAGTTCAGTTTAGTTTAGATGACTTTCCGGTATCATAGCAACACGCAGGTCTCCACTGACAGAAAGGTGGTGGCAACATGTGAAGTACATTGATCTAGGACTGAATTTTAGATTCTTGAATGGAAGACAAGAATTCTATCCCTGAAGCATATACCAATGATTATTTTAACAAAAAAGAAGGCAGACATCAGAACTTAAGCCTTCATAGGTTAAGTGTCTCTACACAAAATGTAATAATGTGCTTGTTTTCATGGTATACTTGCTTTTTACTTATAACAAGAATGTTATTTTATCATTTAAGGTAGTCATAATTTTCTGTCAAAATACACGTGTCTGTATGTTGTGTACCATCAAGTTGGAATTGACTCAGCTGGTCATTCAACTGGTTTTCAGAGATAGTAAATTACAGAGGAAGAAATTGCCCATATATCTTTATTGATTCAAACAGTATACATTTGAGTTGGGAGTGCAACTCCTTACCACTAAGCCATCACACTCCCTCCAAATATACATATGTACATGAAATGTACATGTAGATGTTGTTGTGTACCACTGAGTCAGAACCAACCCATAGCTGTCCGTCTGGTGGGTTTTCAGAGGCAGTTAATTGCACAGGAGGAGATTTCCTGTCCTCCCATTGTACACCTGGTGAGATTTAAACAACGCGCCTTCAAGATTGCAGCTTGTTGCCATTAAACCACCAGAACACCTACATGTGTATAAAGAAAAATATATTCTAGTTCAACTTGTCACTTAGTTAATACATTCTTGGTAAAGTTGGTTAGCATTTTTTATACATTTATACGTTATTTTCCTAATCTGCAAAATGCTCAGATAGTTGTGCTTAGCTTCAAAAGGACTGATAAAAGAATGCAAGTGAAATTGACAGAATACTTGTCATTATTGTTAGGGCCCATCAAGTCAACTCTGAATCATAATCACCCTCTATACAATAGAACAAAACATTGAACAAACCTGTGCCATCTTCACAACCTCCATCGTGCTTAAGTCCATTGTTGAGTCACTGTGTCAATCATCTTGTTGAGAGAAGTCCTCTACTTCTCTGACCTTCTACTTTCCAAACCATTATGTCCTTTTTCCAAGGAATAGCCCCTACAGACAGCAGGTTCATTGTGTGTAGGACAAAGCCTCGCAATCTTGTTCTAGAAAGCATTCTGAATGCACGTCTTCCAAGAGAGATGTGTTGTTCTTTTGTCAGTCCATAGTATCTTCAATAAACTTAGCCAAAACCACAATCCAAAGGCATACATTCTTCTGACATCTTCTTTATTCATTGTACAATTTTCACATGTATATGAATCAAGTTAAAGGGCTATGTCTTGGTTCAGGTGTATCTTGGACTTTTTTAACAGACATCTTTCAAAAGATTTCTGAGGTTCTCAGAAGATGAAAATGCCAAAGAGAGTTGGGAGTCAGGAATAAAAGAATTCCTTCTAGAGTACCATAGCCTCTGGAATCTTTCACTATAAGCAGCATAAACTGACTAGCTTATGAAAGTTTTGGGTTGGGTTTTTGTTTGTTTTTTTAAAGTAATTGAGGAAATCCGAAGAACCAGATTTGGAAATGAGCCTCATAAGAAGAACTTGTAAGTCCACGAAGGAGAAATTATTTAAAAAACCCAAGAAAACACAGGTTTGGATTCTGTTATTTGGAGAGCACAAAATTAACTATGTTCAATTACTTTTTAAATTTTGTTAAATTTCTCCTCTTAAATATTATGTTTCAGAAAGAACAAATACTCTTCCTGGTCTACTTTTTATCCATCCATAGCGGGAGAAGTCAAGAAACTTACAATCACCCCATTTGTGTGTATCCAGAAAGAAAAATAGTTTTAATTAAAAAATAAAGAAGTTCTGCTAGGGTGGGAAAATGGACTCCAGACAGCCAAAGGAAACACAAGGCCTGCGCACGAAAGATCAAGTCCAGATCAAAGCCTTGAGCCCAGAGTATATCTTTCTTTGAAAGCAACCTGTCAAACAGCCACAATCCCTGTGTTCCGTTCCATCCCCAAACACAAATCGAAGGGCCACGGTGTCGTGCAGACAGGACAACCCTCTCATTTCTCTGGAGATCTCTGCTTGACCCCACGCGATCCACTTCCACCTTCCGGCACGGTGCCCTTCGCCGTAGGAGGATGACCCAGGTGGATTGCATCAATACACTCTTTGCTCCCTGAGATCCAGCTGAGCTCAGTCAACAGCAGAAGACTGGAGGCCAGGAAATCAGAGAGGTCAGGACATTGCCTCACTGAACCCTGTGCTTCACCTGTGCTTCGCCGTATCCCTCCATCAACGTTTATAGCTCCTGGCAGGCCGCTCAGGAACCAGTCTCCACATCCCAGTAATTGCTCTGTCTTTACTCCTTTAGACTCAGTCCTGATAATGGTTCCCTGCTGTTGCTGTTCCCTGAGGTCACTGCACTGTCCCTTATTGGTCCTCTAAACCCGCCCACACCTTTGTAGAGAATAATTTTATTAAAATCTCCTTAATCACAAGCAGGAGGGTTCTGTCTTCTTTTGTAGAAGCCCAGACCAATGCATTCTCCCTACAATATATTTTTACACATACTAAGGCTTATCTTCTTATTATCAATAAGGAGGCTGACTGTTACTTCAAGAATTTACCCAAATTAAATACTTTCCTGTGCTTTTTAATGTCTAAAATGCTTAAAACAGGAGCGAAAAAAGTATTTCATATGAGAATGTTAAAAGTTTAAATGGTTCATTTATTCATTGAATTGATTCATACCTTAACTCCTTCTAAAATTAGGATATGAAGGAACTGAAAGACACAATTATAATCACTTTAAAATAGAAAATCAGGAACAATTGCCATGTAAATGAGGCCACAATGTGGGTTGACTCGAGGGTGGAGTCAGAATTCAGCTTTTTGACAGTCAAGGCAAAAATTAACTCGGTAAGATCATTAATTGTGCATATCAATAAGCAGAAAATTGTAAGAAAGTACAAGTTATTAATGAGACTGCATTGTGAATAAACCACCTTCCCACTCGAGGTTTAAAAAGCCAAGTAAGGTTCAATTGACTGAAGTTGGCTTGCTCTTTATTTAAATTGTTCTTACAGGAGTGGAACCGAAGGTGGGAGAAAGCAAGAGTAATATGCAAACCATTATGTGTGGAGGATTTCAAGGGTGGTGGTGGTGGTGGTTGTTGTTGTTGTTGACTGGCTTCGAGTTGAGCACGACTCATAGCGAACCTATGAACAAAATGCCTGAAGCCCCTCTACAACTATCGACATCAATCAAAGTTCATAGAGTTTCCAGAGGCATGTTGTTTAGGAAGTGGATGCCACTCCTGCTTCCAAACCAAAATTGGTTGAGTCTCCTGCGATGCATAACGACAGCAGCTCTGAACCCTTCCCGGTCCTGAGACAGTCTCACTAATTCTGACATACCAACCCCCATTGCCCGAGTTACAACCCATCTCATCTGGGGTCCCCCTCTCCTGCACTGTCCGTCCACCTTTCTGAGCATGGACCTTCTCCAAGGACCAATCTCTCTCTTTGCCAGGAAACCAAAGTAAGCGAGGCGGAGCTTCAAAGTCCTAGCCTCCAAGGAGAAACTTGGTTTCACCCTCCAAAATAATGAAAGATTGAGGTGGGATGAGATAAACTTCACAGGTGAGACTCCTGCCTTCAACCTGGCTAGATGGAAACCACCAGAGAAATGAGCAGACAGAAAATTTCTGCTTCTACTCTTATATAGGAGCTCTGGTGGTTACTCTGGTGGTCTAACAGTAAGAAACTGTGCTGCTAACACAAAGGCACGTGGTTTGAATCCAGCCTTTGTTCTGTGGGGAAAAGATGGGCGATCTCATCCCATACTATTTTCTGCCTCTGCAATCCCACGGGAAGATCAATTATGAGTGGGTTCTAACTCAAGGGTACATAATAACAACTCTTATATTGTGAATTCTGGCTGCATAAGTCAAAGGGTGTTGCGCTAACTCAATCCACTAGCGACCCCATGGGAGAAAGTTGAGTGATCTCCTCCAGGGCCATTTATAGCCTCATAGAAAATCCACTGGAGGGTCAGCAGTGAGTTGATTCCCACTCAATGACACATAGCAGAACATAAAACGGTGTTAGAAAGAAGAATCTCTGGGGAAAACTGCTTTTGTTTTTCACGCCAATATTCAGGTCTCATAGCCAGAGTTCAGATACAAAAGGTCTTAGGTACCTCAGAACTTCTGATTTTTCAGCTCAAGCGCTCTGGTGAGTCTTTGAAGAAAGTCCCACCAGATAAAACCAACCGATGGCCACTGAGTTGACTCCAACCCATGGTGTCCTCATGTGCGTCAGAGCAAAACTTTGCTCATGGGTTTAATGATTGGTGTTTTGTGTTTGTTTGGTTTTGGTTTTGTTTTTTAAGAAGACAACAAGGGCTGCCTTTGAGGTTCTGTTGAGTACACCTTTTGGTTAGCCGCTGGACATCTTAACCACTTGGTAAACAACCATCCCAACTGGTGAAGACTACTTTAAAAAAAGAAGGATGCCTTGGTGGCCTTGCATTGCCAACCTGAAGGCACATGGTTTGAATCAACCAGCTGCTCTGCAGACAAAAAGATGGGTGGTCAACTCCCACGCATTTCATTGCCTCCAAAACCCCTCTAGAAGTTCAGCTCTGAGTAAAATCTGACTCGACAGCTCCTGACAATGGCCAAAAAGAAGTACTGAAGAGTGGTTAAATACATGGCTTACTATGGTGAAATTCCTTCTGGATTCAGAACGTCTGGCTTTCAACACTGTCTCTATAGATTACTAGCCGGTGAATTCTACAGGAATTACTTAACTTATCTAAACCTCATTTTTTTCACTATAAACTAAGGTAAAAGAACCAGTATCATAAGATTGAAAATTAATGAGTAATGGATATAAAACATGTATCTAACAAAGGGTAAACAATCAAGGTAAATAATGAACACTTCATTTTAAGATAGCCATGGAATCAGTGTGGGGGAGAGGAAAGAGAATTTACATTACTAAATCAACCCCTAAGATTTGCAAATCAAGTTTTTGACAAATGAGAAATTCAGTCTTTTCTATATGCTCTTCCTACCTTTATTATCTTTCCCCTCATTAGCTCCCATAATTGAAACTCCCCTTGGAATATGAAATGCAATGGGGCTTCCAAAGGAACAAAACTGTTGTCTGTAAGTAGCGTAACAGCCATTCTGTCTCTGCTGTGTAAACTCTTATTCGTGAAAGTGCAGAATTCATTTATACCCTAAAAGATTTCCCATGTCTAGAATTACCAACCCAAGTGAAAGGACATCTCCGCGTTTGTTTTCAGCATACAAAATTCCTAATCGCTTTTCCCCCTATGGAAAAGACACGCTTATTCCTACAGGCTGAGCAAATGCTTATTCAGAACTCAGATCTAAAAAAGCACACAGGCTAATGAAATAATATTTCAGATCTCACATTTCCATGTGGCAGGACAGGAATAGAAAGAAATCCTACTAAAGCTGGTACTGACATTCCCAGGTGTGCAGCCATTAACACATGCTAAAAGAGGCTTTTTAAAGAGTCTGTGCATTTTTCTCCAAAGGAATATAAAATGCTCCTCTCCAAAGCTGCCCCATAATACTCTGTGCCCCTTAACTTAGGATCTATCAAAGCAGTAAGCGATGCACTGGAGAGTTGCCACAGTCATGAATGCCAAGAGGAGGAAAGAAGGAAGACAGTGTGATTCAGTGTGGTGTGGTTTTGTGTGTGTGTGTGTTTGCTTTTTTTTTTTTCCTTTTGGGCTCTTTTGAGTTCTTTTAGCACCATACAATATTGATTTAAGGTAGGATTAGCCCAAAATAGTCTGTGCATCATTGAAGGGTTTAGCTGAAGGCCTGTTTATTCTATACTGTTTTATTGCCACTCAGCATATCTTCTTGTGAAGAAGACGAGAGTCTGTCCAAAAGCTAGGGAAGAGTGAACTGTGTCAACCAGCAGTACTAGTGTAGTATTTAGTGCAGTCCCTGTCTGGACCTCAGACACATCTTGTCCTTCAAATGACTCTTTTGGATGGTATTGGAGAATTTGACATCATCCAATCTTTTCAAAATGACATTAAAAATAAAGCCCAGATGTTATCACAACAGTTCACTTAACCCAGAGGCAAGAGCTATTAATTATTTAGAGGATAAAGTCTAAGAATTGTCCTAGAAATAGTTCCAGGGTTCTGTCATATTACCAAGTCCTTATATGATGAGGACAAGATGAATGGTGATTCTTGTTGTAGATTATCAATAATGACTGAAGTGATAAGACAATACTTTCTTAGAAGGTTCTTATGAAATTTCAGAACTCATCATTCTTTAAGACTTTGCTGAGTACACAAATAATTAAGTGTGGATATGCAAATATACAAACTATGTCAGTAAGTCTACACTTGGAATAAAAATACAGCTTGTACATTATTGGATTTTAACTGCTTAGTGCAATACTTGGCCCAAGATAGGTCCTAACTACTAAACTGAGCTAGCATGAACTTCTACTCAACAATAAAAGAGGCTACAGGTGTTCGGAGAAGACGTTGGCACTTATCATTCAACTTAGTTTTAGAAGAACAATTTTTATAAGACATTATTAACAAAGTCCTCAAAGTGAAAGTTATAAAAAAATTGCGCTGGATTGATTGCAATAGAGGTTCTTCCAAGTCATCACTCTTTGTGTCTCTCTCCTTTTTCATAAAATTATGTCTTCAGTTCTGATAAAGGCCAGGCCATGTGACTCAGTTTGGGTAGATAACTATTTGATTGAACACCACAGAGAATTTTTTTGATAAGTTGTTCTGCAGTATTCAGACTCACTGCTATCAAGTCTGTTCCAAATCATGAGTGACCCTCCTCTGGGTTTGTGATGCTTTTTAAATCTCTCTCAAGGAGGTTGCCCTTCTGTTTCCCATGGACCTGCTTGTGGATTCAAACCACCGGAGACGTGCATTTGGGTGAGGAGAGCAACTCGCCACAGACTACACCACCAGAGTTCCCTAATAAAGCATTAGGTAACTGGTGACAGGAAGTTAGCTTAATTCCTCTACTTTGGAAGCTTTTTTGAAAAGTTAAAGTGTTCCTTTGGCTGTAAAAGACAAAAGGTAGAAAATTGAGCCTCTACTCCACTGAAATTGTTCCAGGCTTACATCTTCTGGTAAAGTTCTACCTAATAGGTATTAAAATCTAGTGTGCCCTTTTTAATAGGACAGTCTCATATCTGTCTGTGTATTAAGTTTTAAAAGAACCCTGCTACTACTAAAAATATTTGAGCGTCTTACAACACGATAGACAGGAAGCAGCAGACGCACACTTTCTATTCAGTCGTGGTGCTGGAATTTTCCCTAAGAACAAGATGTCTCCAGGAGAGCAAACTCTTACTTTTAATGATGAATGTAGTCTTCAGAGTTAAATTATGCATAAATTGAAAAGTAGTCCTAATGTTACCACAAGACTGGGATGCCACAATTCTGGTTAGAATTTGTACTGGCCATAAATCTTAGTAAGAACATTTTCCCCCTAAGCCTAACGAGTTCTTGGCACGTCACCACATATTGCAGAAATGTCTTCTGCTCAATGCTTATGATTATAACAGACTTTGAGCACCTTGAAGGAGCAAGCTGGGTCTTATGTGTTCCTCCATTCCAGGTTTCTGGTAGAAAAGGTCCTTAATATTGTTGAATGAATGACTAAATGATTAAATACATATTCATCTCTTAAGATATTCTGAAATAGCCTGGTTAACTGTCATGGGAAGGGTAAAATTAAAATAGGCATATCTCTCAAACTAGGCCCATCTGTGAAAGATTAGGCATCATGCCAATGTACTTTGCATCAGAGCCTCCAGGACAAGAATTGGTACCGTCGTCACAACTTGCTTTGTCAATATGCAACTAGATAGTTCAGTGCACTACTCGATGTGCCTTGGTGAATTTTCACCCCAGATCTAAGCTTTATCAGGAATCATGCCAGTTCCTAAATTTATTGAAAGGACAACTTTCCACTTTCTTCTTCATTCTTCCAAGTATTTGTTCTTTCATTCACCTATTAATATATTGAATGTCATATGTGTGTTCTTCCAAGTACGTTCAGTCCATTTGTGCATAGCTTAAATAAGCAAACCATTTGAGAGCATAATAGTACCTGCAATACCCAAAAGCAGGGTTGGGTCTTCTGAGAAATTAGACAATGAAAGGTTTTCTGATTTCTTCCTGGTTCTCTAATTTCTCCTCAGCCTCAGCGTAAGGCAAGGACTCAAACTGGAGGAAGACATTGTGGGTGAAATGGAATGAAAATGTGTTAAAATAATTAAACGCCATATTCAGTACCCTCCAGTTGTTAAGCTATGTGATTAATGATATACGTGAACAAGAAATCTAAGAACTTGCTTCCCTCACTGAAGGATTAAATAACTACCCCAAAGCTTCGATAGGTTTTGTCAAGTACAGTGATTTTAGAATACCATTAAATCGGGGGGGGGGGGAAATAAGAGAATAAGTGAAGTAAGGATCTTGACTTATTCATCTCTCAGTCACAAAATTGATATCGTTCTTGGCATATGGTAAAAGTACAATACAATCTCATTAAAATATGTATCACAAGCACAGTCAAGGCTTCATAGGAAGAGTGACTATCCATAACCCCAGCTATTACAATGCTCCCCAGATAGTGACTTTATGAGAGAGTAAGAACTAAGCTCTAGCACATTATAGACGCTTCTCCCTACCTTTCTATCAAAGCTTCCTCCCCAGAAGCCAGTGGAAAAGAGAACCTGAAAAACATAGTCCACGCGGAATGAGATGGGATGGAGCGGGACACAGACTCGAGATCACATACGGGCCACCTTCAGATTTTCTCCAGTTTGTACCTAGGCTGCAATATTGCACTCTCTCAACTTGGTTAAACTGAGAACTGTTTTTCACAATCTCCTTTCCAATTCTTTTGGCTAAGAGTTAGGGCCTGAAATCTGGGACTCTGAAGTGGAGTAGCAGACATTCCTCTTTGAAGATTATCATGGTCAAAGGCAGTGGCGGACAAACACAGATGTGCCCGGCATGCTCCAGTGTGTCCTCTCTTCTTTGTCTCCTTCTAGCTTCTCTTGCTAACTGCTGACTCACAGAAGCAGGCCCCTCTCCACGTGGCCGTGGTCCCAGAGCAGCTGCACAAAAGCAACCACTGCTCATAAGCCTTTCGATAAAGGCCCTTTCTGCCTTGGCAAGCGGGTGTGCTTGGCTCCCCGAATTGGTCAGTAACTCCTCAGAATCTCCATTTCTCCTCTCTACACCTTCGCTTTCTTAGCCCCAACACCAAGTTATAACTTCGACAATAAATCCCTATTGCCTGTGTAAGGGAGCACTCGTAATCTAATGGTAATAAGTTAGCAACCCAAAGGTATGTAGTTCAAATCAGCTACTCTGCAGGAGAAGATGGGCACTCTGCCATGCAACTTTGTGCCTCTCAAAATGCACTGGAGGGTCATCTGTGAGCCAGTTTTTACTGAATGGTACACAACAGCAATAACACGTATAAGGAATTTTGGTGGCTTAGTGCTAAGGAGTTATGCTGCCAACCCAGTAGTAGGCAGCTGGAATCCACCAGCTGCTATGCAGGAGAAAGATGGGCAATCTCCAGTGAGATTTGCTGCCTTTAAAAATCTGCTGGTGAGTCAGCTATGGGTCAGTTCCGACTCAACAGCACCTAACAACAACCACATAACATGTACAGTGATTCTTTCCTGATTTTTACTCCAGCTGGTTCATCAAGTGACACATAGATGAAAGTGGATTCTAAACAAAGGAAGCAAAAGTTACAAAACTTCTTGTGGGAAGACCTCGATGTATGTAAAGAACTTATAAAAGACCAGCATTTTTGAACTCTCGTTATGCTGTTAACCCAAAGGCTGCATTTCTTTGGTGGTCCAGGTCCACTAGCAGCATCACAGAAGAAAGGCAGACCATCTTCTCTTAGGCAGTTTGCAACTTTGCAAACTTAGTGGAAGGTCAATTGTGAGTTGGTTCTGACTCAATGCCAATGATTTGAGTTTCATATATGAAAAGTGAGAGATAGGAGTTGAGACAAAGAAGTTAAGCCATAAGTGGGATGTATGACCTCTTAAAAGCCAAACCAAGAAAGATGTACTATTAAAAGCAATAGTAATTTTGGCTAGCAACAGAAAAATGGGACAACATATGTTTATGTCATCTCATTTATACAATGAAACCATGAATAGCTACCAATAATATCTCATTACATATCTGAGAAAATGAAAGCACAGAAAAAAATAAAGTAGCTAAAGACAGAATAAGAACTGGCATCTTGGCAATCTGTCTCCAATGTCCTTGTTCAAAACCTCTGTAGACTATAGAATGCAACAAAACACTAAGGTGACCTGACAGTGTTTCATGGGCTGCAGGGGATGCCACTCAAACGTTATTCCTGGTCAGTGTTTTCCCTGGAATCGGGTAACTTTCTGCTGTGTGCTCAACACACAAATATTTGTAAATTTTCCAACTGAAGGCAATGTTCAAAGTAGATTAATAAAACTTACACTTACAAGAAAGACTTGCTGTGGACCCATCCGACACTGGCTTCTTGGCTCTGTCAATAAGGATCCACTGGAGTTGAAGAAATATAGAAAGCTGTGACGTTTTCTTACCATTGTAACTGCTAAGGTAGGATTCCACTTTGCTGCTTCTGCTCTAAAGAAAATACTTGGTTTTATAGGTACAGACATCACTTAATGGTGTTACACAGGGACCATCAGGGCGCCATGATTTATGCTTTGTAGGAAAGACTCTTTAAATTTTTCTCAGTCCTTAAGTTATTCTTTCCACAAAAAGTGGCAAGGGTATAAAACCTTCCTCTAACTGTCACAGCCTGGTAAAGAAATCCATTGAATGAGGTGAGACATGAATCATCCTATCTCCAGCTTTTTTTAAGGTAAAAGCTAGTCTTTGATTGCAATGTATGTCTATATGGAAATTTCTGACAGCTTTTGGGGTTTGTGTTCTATTTTGTTTATTTGGGAGGAGGTATTAATTGACTATGTCGTGTATGCTGACATCCCAAGAAGTCTCAAAATATATTTTAGGGGGATCTTTGCTCTCTTCACTCATTCTTTCTCCATAAAGAAATTTTGTCTGAAATTGAAGTAGTAATGGATATATGTTGGAGTAGGGCTTCTCTTCAAAGAGTTGATGCCTTAAACGACTACCGCCACTGATTTTTGTTTTAATAGGCATCATTTTCCCCAAACTTTCAGTGGAGGTGGGTGGATTTGAAAGGAAGGCTTTCTACTTACATGAGATTGAGCAGTTCAGTTCACCTATACTTTTATATAGTAGTTATCCTGGGAGTCACTTTTATGCTCACTTTAAAAACTATGAGTTAGTGTAAGGTGAGGTTTTTTTCCCTATTGTTAGAGGCATATTTTGTTTAATAAATATTTAATAATATGTAAGTCTTAAGGAACTATCCAAGTATAGGGGGATAAAACATAAATATGAGAAGACTTTGCAGGAGGAGTAGTTTGGTAAAAGTTGATTATCGTGGCAAAGCTTCTTACAAGGATGATGAGACATTATTCTGTGTCACTTTGGACATTATCAGTAGGGGTCAGTCGTTGAAAAAGGACACTAAACTTAATAGAGTTGACCAAAAAAAAAAAGAGGAAGACTTTCAACAATGAATTGGCACCGTGACTCCAAACAGCAGGCTCCAAAAGAAAAATGGCTGTGAAGACGGTGCCGAGCTGGTGAGCATTTCTCTCTCTTGTACAAGGAGTCATGATAAGGAGGAACCAATTCTAGGATACCTAGAAACAAACCAGGATGTAAATGCTACATGGGAACTCTGGTGGTCTAGTGGACAAGGAGTTACAATGTCAACCCAAAGGTGGTGGTGGTGGTTGTTGTTATGTGCCGTCGAGTCGTTTGCGACTCATAGCGACACTATGCACAACAGCCCTAAACCCTGCTCTATCCTGTGCCAACCACACTGCCTCTGACACACCCATCCCGATTACCCCAGTCACTGAATCAATCCACCTCATAGAGGGTCTTCCCCTCCTGCGCTGTCCCTCCACCCTCCCAAGCATGATGTCCCTCTCTAAGGACCCGTCCCTCCTGGCAACATGTCCAAAGTATGTCAGACGAAGCCCCAGAATCCTTGCCTCTAAGATAGACCACTTGAATTAACTAGCTGTCCCACTGGGGGGGAAAATGATCAGTCTCTGTGTGCGTACGCGCACGCGCGTGTGTGTGTGTGTGGTTTAAATCTTCTGAAAATCTGCTGAAGAGTCAGCTATGAGTTAATTCCAACTCCACAACACATAAACTGAATAAAAAATACAATATTTACAACCTCATTGCAGACACTGGGAAAGTAGAATTAACAATATCCTTCTGGAAACGTACGAGTAGGACTTGGCTAATACATTGTTAGATTGCTATATATACGATGCTAGTATTTAAAGTCATTATAATACAAGGAAAAGGGAGCGCTGATGTCCTAGTGGCAGGTAGCTGCGCTGCAGTTCAGAAAACACGGGGTTCGAGGCCACCAGCTGCTCTGTAGGAGAAGGATGGGCAGTCTCCTCCCATGTGATTAACTGTCTCTGAAAACCTGCTGGAGGGTCAGGTACGGGTCAGTTCCAACTTCATGGTACACAACAACAACAACAACATGAGGAAATGTTAACATTAAAGGTTTAAAAGTCAATCATCTAAGACCAAACTTTAAAAAAGAATTGACTCAAAAGTTTTGGTGAAATATCTTATTTGTAAATTTTTCTTTTCTTTCTTTCCTTATTTTGTGTGTGTGTGTGTGTGTGTGTGTGCCGTCAAATCAGATCTGACTGGTACAGGAGGAGATTGTTCCTCCTTCTCCAGCAGAGCATCTGGTGGATTTGAACTGGAAATATCTTAATTGTATCTCTGGTTTTTATTCAAAAGACAGGAATTCTTTTTTTTTTTTTTCTTTATCCAGCGAAATATTGCAGTTCTCTAATTTGGCCTCAAATGCTCAGGATAGATTTTTAATGGGGAAATGTAGGAACAAAAAATTACTCCTATTGTGGAACACAACAAAATATAGACAAAATTCATTCCTATTGTGAATTAACGATTTATTACTTGTTGTTGTTGTTGTTGAGTGCCATCAAGTCAGAACTGTCCCATAGCTGACCCTCCAGCAGGTTTTCAGAGGCAGTGAATCTCATGGAAAATGACTGCTCATATTTCTCCTATGAAGCAACGGGAGGATTCAAACCAAGTGCCTTTGGGATTGCAGCACAGCTTCTTACCAATAGAGCTCCCTTTAATTTAGTTATTTGTTATTTAATTTGTTGAGTAAGTTAAATTGTATGTTTGTCAATGTTCCTTTACTGTTGTATCTTCTAGGAAATCCTCAAACTTTGATGTTGAAATACAGACTGTGACTGCAAAAAACTTTCTTATTCCCGAAAATGATTTATACATTGGAGGCACTAGGAAAAAAAATCAAGAAGACCTTGGTATACAACAGATAAAACTATTGAATAGCTATCCAGCATTTTATATTGAGTTAAATTATATCTATATGTTTGCATCGCTTATCTTGTGCCTTTTGTATTCTATTTGTTGTTTCTACAAATTATTCCATTTATACTCTTAAATGTACTTGAAATTACTGTTCTATTTCAAAATGTAATTATTTTGTGAAATATAAACATGTATAATTAGTATCGATGCCATCACTGAATTAAAGCAGCTTTTCTGCTAAGCAGCATTCCCGATACTTTACAATGAAGATATTCCTACCAAATACCACCAAAATTCAATAAAATGATACCTTTCTTTTAGATCAACAACTTACTATTATTTTGTTTTTCCATTTCTCTGTTTAGTGGGAATTGTTCCTCTTTTTAATCACATGGTCACATTTGTGTTAGATTTTTCTGCTTTTGGTTTTTTAGTTTGTTTGGTTTTTTTAAAACGTATTTGTTGTATTTTCTTTAAAGGACAATTCCCATAGCAGAACAGTAATTAAGTTTCCGATGCTTATATGAGCATGTAAGTCTGGGAATTATTTTCTCAGACTCTGGAGGAACTCCCCCAGTAGGATTTGATGTATTATTTGGTTAATGAAAAAATGGTGCAACAAGATCAAGAAAGACTTAAAATATGTATGGTGAAATAAATTCTCATTTGAAAAAAAGTTCACATCTTTCTAGGTTCTAATTTGTATAGAAATTGGTAGGATCCCAGAGGCTGTGTGAAAATCCCTACAGTGCTTTCTGAGAAAGAGACTTAAGCATAGCAATTATTGCATTGTTTGTGGTTACAGTACCGTTAACCCCTCCTTGATGTATCCTTGAACACAGAAAGAAAATTGACAACGATACAAATGCTTTTCTCTTTTTTTGTTACCTACCACTTCTTGTGGAGGAGGACAGACTTTCCCAGACTCAACAGCACATAACATAACAACAACCACTTCTTACTACTTCTTACGCTGGCCTAGAGGACGGAAAGTTACGCAACCAAGGCCAAGGTGGGTGATTTTAATTTGCAGCCCTCAGACCTGATTAAATTGTTTTTTGTCAAACATCCTTCTAAGTGGTAGAGCACTAGTCTGTCCATTTGCTGTACAGAGGTAACTTGTGATTGCTATGATGCTGAACACTGACACTGATGTGCCAATGTGACAATGGTTACCCATGATGGACAGTGTTTGGTGGAGCTCCCTGATTAAAACAAGCTTGGAAGCAGGAGTGGCATCCACTCCAAAATGGCTTGTTGTTTGCTGTCGTTATGTGCCATCGAGTCATTTGCGACTCATAGCAACCCTATGTACAAGAGCCCTAAACGCCGTTCTATCCTGTGCCAACTTCCTTGTCTCAAACACATTCATTCCCACCACTCCACTCACAGAATTGATCCATCTCATCGAGGGTCTTCCTCTGCTGCACTGTCCCTCCACTCTCCGAAACATGATGTCCCTCTCCAAGGACCAGTCCCTCCTTGCAACGTGCCCAAAGTATGTCAGACGAAGCTTCAGAATCCTTGACTCCAGGGAACATTCTGGCTTCACCCTCTCCAGGGTATTCTCCTAGCAGCCCATGGTATATTCAACATTCTCCAGCACCACAACTCAAAGGCATCAATTCTCTTTCTATCATCCCTATTCACTGTTCGACTCTCCTATGCATAGCACGTAATTGCAAAGACTATAGCCTGGATCAGGCGCACCTTAGTCTCCAGTCTGACATCATTGCTCTTCAGTACGCTTGAGAGGTCCCTCACAGCTGACTTTCCCAAGGCAATTCGTCTCCTGATTTCCTGGCTGCTGTTACCAAGAGTGTTGACTGTGGAACCAAGTAAACTAAAACTGTTAACTATCTCAATCTCTTCACCATCCATACTGATGTTGCCAATTGGCCCAGTGGTGAGAATCTTTGTTTTCTTGATGTTGAGCTTCAATCAATATTGAAGACTGCAGTCCTTGACCTTCTGCAGCAAGTGCTTCAGGTCCTCCTCAGTTTCGGCGAGCAGGGTTGTGTCATCTGCATAATGCAGGTTGTTGACGATTCTTCCACCAAACCTGATGCCACATTCCTCCTCGCCCAGCATCTCTTGCTTCCGGAAAACCTTTGAACATAGAGAAACAACCAAAGTTATACAAGTGTTCAGGTCTTTTGTTCATGAGGTTTCTATGAGTCACCTATGACTCAACAGCACTTAACAACAACCACCACCACTTCTTGTATTAAAAACTCTATTCTATGTGTGCTTTATACCATTAATAACTTTATAGTGTAAATACTATTATTTGTTTAAATGGTGAAGAAGAAGTAATAATAAGCATAATCAATGACTTATATAGACAACACTTCATCTGAAAGAGGTCATGTCACAGCAGCAAAGAGAAGAGGTTCTATTTATAAACAACTCATACCAACTAGCCACAC
Source organism: Elephantulus edwardii (assembly GCF_000299155.1). Lineage (NCBI taxonomy): Eukaryota > Metazoa > Chordata > Mammalia > Macroscelidea > Macroscelididae > Elephantulus > Elephantulus edwardii. The sequence continues at coordinate 8,990,879 of NW_006399864.1, forward strand.
CTTGACAGAGATTCAATGTTGTCAAAGAAATTTCCAGCAAAACCCAAAAGCTTCTACTTGAAATGCTTTATGCCATTGTCTGTAAATATATTCCTTATCCCTGACTTTAAGAAAGCTTGATAAAATTAAAGTTAATAGATAACAGATGAATAAATAGGTGCTCTTGTGGCCTAGTGTGGGTAAGGAATTGCACTGCCAACCCAGGGCAGGTGGTTTGAATTCACCAGCCACTCTGCAGGAGAAACATGAGCAATCTCCTCCTATACACATTACAGTCCCAGAAAGCCCACTTTATGGTCAGTGTGAGTTAATTCCGACTTGGCAGCCAGCACACAACAACAATAACAAATGAACAAATAAATAGGTAGTCTTTGAAGTATAAGGGGCTAATAAGAGAATACAATTACCATAGTTGAGTATTAGAGAAAACAAGCTAGTTTGGAAAATGGTTTTATCTTTAAAAAGAACTATTGACCCAGGAAAATTGGAATCTTTGTTTCATGAACTTCACAAGGAAGATTTTAATATCTAGATGTTCTTTAACATCAGCAATAATTAGAGTGACTTTGAAAACTACTTAAAATCTATTCACTGTAAATCAGAAACTCCACCAACACCACCACCCCATACCTGCCCCAGAGCTACTGGTGGACTGGAATCTCTGACCTTTAGATTGGTAGTTGAAAGATTAGACACCTGTGTCACCAGGGCTCCTGGGCAAAAATGAAATTACATCTCAAGAAAGAATCTAAGCTGCAGATCATGTTCCTTCCTGAGTCATTTTTACAACCTGTGGTGCTCTTTTCCTGTTCTAATGTTTTTAAAACTCTCCACAAATTTGCCTCATTAGTTATCTCCCACCTCTCTAGACAATGCTTCACCTGTGTGACCTTCTTTGTCATATTGTGTTCATTACATTGCCCTTTGGGAGCTCTGATTGCTAAGTGTTGCACTATCAACCCAAAGACACTAAGTTCTAATCCACCAGTTGCACCGTGGGGGAAAGGTGGTCAATCTCCTCCATCTGATTTGTTGTTGTTAGTATCGTCCAGTTGGAATCAACTCAAAGCTGATCCTCTAGCAGGTTTTCAGAAGCAATAAATTTCAACATAAGACACTGTAATAATTCACTTCTATTCAACACTGCGTTGAATACTTAAAGTACCTATTATACTTTGAAGTGTATCTTTCTATTGCAAAGCAGATGGTGGATTATAATCACGTACTCTCAGCACGGCAGCACAGCTCCTTACCATTTAGCCACCAGAGCGCCCTCGTAATTTATAGCTTCTGAAAACCCACTGGAGGGTCACCTATGAGTCGGTTACGACTTCATGGCATATAGTAACAAGAAATTTCCTTTATGAACTTTCTTAGTTTCTTTTAGACATTTCTTACATTGTCTGCTTGATTTGGGTCATTAAAAAAAATTTTTTTACTAGTTTATTTACAAAGCTCAAATATAAATTTGAACAAATTTTTTCAATTTCCCTCACCCACCCCCATCAAATTGTACAACCCAATGATTAATACTCCCCTTCCCTGCACATCCACATTCCTCTGCTTCCAGCCTCTCTCACTCCTCTTGGATCCTTATACTCGTTCTACAATAACAGCTTTATACAATATTTATCCTTCTGTGACTGGGTTAGTTCACTCAACATAATGCTTTCCAGTCCCTCCCAAGTTAGGTAATAATTTACAAAACCATTGTTCCTATGTGCTGCATAGTAGTCCACTATGTGAATGTACAATAATTTCTCAATCCATTTGTTTGTGGTTGGATATTTGGGCTGTTTCCATGTCCTTACAATGGTGACTAATGCTGCTATGAACATCGGTGTACAAATCTCAGTTTGTGCCTCGGTTCTCTTATTCCCAGCATATATTCCAAGTATATTCCAATAGCTGAGTCACATTGAATTTCTATGTTTAGCTTTTTGAGGAGGTGCTAGACACCCTTCCAAATGGTTGCACCATTTTACAATCCCACCAATAATATATGTGTTCCTTTCTCGCCACATCCTCTCCAACATCTATTACTTGCTGCCTTGTTAAACTTTGCCAGTATTACTGGAATGAGATGGTACCTCACTGCGGTTTTGATTTGCATCTCTCTTATTGCCAGTGATTTGGGGTATTTCTTCATGTGTCTGTTTGGGTCATTTAAAATTTAATGCCTAACTTGCGGGCATAGTGGGTTACATGTTGCATTGCTAATTCATACGGTGGATAGTGATTTTAAATCCACCCACAACTTCTAAAAAGAGCAAGGGCCACATGAAGATGGCCGCATCTGACCTTTAACAATTTCAAAGGGGATCTCTCCACATCAACAGCATCAATAAAATAAAAAATATTCCCATGAAGTCAGACATGTCTGGCTCATTCCTGAACATCTTTCTGCTTATCTCAACAACAATTTTACTGCTTTGCTGGATCCAAAATCCCATAGAATAGCTCAGAGACAACACAAAACAATATTGGAAAAGTCTAAAGGCTATCATTCAGGTTAGTAGTGGAATACAGTTAGGGCAGCTTCTGAAATGTCACCGATGTCCCAGCCTTGAGCCTTGTGGCTTTAAGGGGAAATTGACAAAGTTCTCAGTCCTGCCAACATTGGCTTCCCACCATCATCCCACCCTAGATTGTCCAACAAATGTGGTCAAAGGCTCTCAGCTTGGTTCTAGTACTGTCCATGGTGGGAAGCAGTCCCAAAGTCATCTCCATCTCATGTTGGTTTTCTAGTTTGGCCAGGGCTGATCCTGCTGTAGGTCTATCTGGAGCAAGACTTTCGGGGGGCGGGGGCAAAGATGTGTTTCATTCTCTTGCTTTTTCTTTGTATCAGGAAAGTTCTTCTTTCTCCTGCTAGATCTACTCAATTTAACAGCAAGATTAGCCAATCTCCTTGTAGACTGATGAGACTAGCCAATTCCCTTATGAATTGGTTAACATGCCCTCTCTACTTGAAGATTCCTGCCAATACACATAGCAAAGCTGAATCCAATAGTCAGGAAAGTAATTGTGAACCATAAACACCACATAGCTCTACAAAAGAAAGATGGGCAATCTCCTGTTATAAAGTTTGACATCGTCAGAACTTTAATGGACAGTCTCTGAGTCAAAATTGACTAGATGGCAATGGTTTTACTAATGCTGCAGCTACTGTGTGGTAATGGCAAAAGGAGTATTAATAGTACTACTGGTAGTGTTTGCACAAGTCATTTCTATTTTACTAGTGTCAAAAGTTTTACTACTCGTACTACAACTACATTATTTTCATCTATGATTGAGCCCTTTCATCCCTTCCTTTGTTACTTTTCCCCCCCAATCTGTCACAATTCCTTACACAGCTCTAGATTTGAAATAGGCACCCAGTAAATATTTCTTGATTGACTGACTTAATATACTTTTCTATGGACATAATAGTTGGGCAATGTAAAATCATTTGCATTTCAATTAAACCATTTAAAAAAAAAACAAACCAAACACTCAGCCTCACACAGATATCTCAGTTTACTTAACTCCAGGTTGCACAGAGCTAATTGGAGATGATATGACACTGCTCGAGTTTTGGCAGACTATAATTTGTAGATTTTCATACAACCAACTGTCTGAGACATTTACCTTAGTCTGCATGCCAGGAAAATACATTCAAATTAAGGGATATTATTTGGTTAAAGAAAATCAGAGGAGTGGCCATGCCTAATAATGGCTTTTCCTAGGCAAAAACTCAGTTTAAGAAAACGTTCTTATTGATGCTTTCATTTATACTGTGCTTTGCTTATGTCATAAATGCTAAAGAAACAGTATTTTGCCCTCAGGGCATATTCTCAGGTATAGCATTAGCCAAGAAAGCATGTCATTAGTTGTGGCAATGTGTTCAGCATTTCTCCAAGTTGTACCGAACACACTCATTTCAGTTAAAAAGCAAATTTGAATTCTAATGTCCATGCAAAAACCATTTTTAACACACAAATTTTCAACTGAGAATATTCTCTGTGAACAAATTCAGATGAGTCACTTTACAAATCTTTGCTGAATTAAACATTTTCCCAACATTTATTTCCACCCAATACAATTTGATTAGACGGCCTCATCAGAGCACATTGGAGCAACAATTAGATAATATTAGGTAGATGTATTTGAAAGCATAATTTTAGCAACATAGGATACTACAAAAGAGTTCATTTAGTGACATCGAATTGTGTACTTACTAACAAACCTATTCTCACATCAGTCAATTCCAACTCATAGTGACTTCATAGCTGTTTCTAGCACTATAATCTTCACAGAAGCAGGCTACCACATATGTCTTCTGCAATGAGGCTGGTTGGATCAAATTAGGAGTGGGATGTTGGAATGACAGCTGAATATTTAACTAATTCACTACCATAAATTAGGAGTAATGTTGTTGTTGTGTACCTTAGAGTTTGAACTGACCCATAGGTGACCCTCTGGCGGGTTTTCCAAAGGCAGTCACTCTCACAGGAGGAGACTGCCCATCCTTCTCCTGAGGAGCAGCTGGTGGCCTTGAACCATATACCTTTGGGATTGCAGAGCAGCTCCTTGCCACTAGACCACCAGAGCTCCCTTTTTTTCAAACCATATATGGTTAAGTATAGTGAAATTCATGTAAATTATCTCTCAAAAAATATGTTTTCATTTGTACCAAGTGATACTAGATCATAAAGTCATATAAACTGAAAAGATAACATAGGCTAGAATGATAAAGACATTTAATACATTAGTAAATTCATAGAAATGAACAAAATTGAATCATGAAAATAATTATTATTTTTGATCATTTACTTTCTCATGTCCTCTCTCCATCACATTTCTTAAATATTTATCTTCTTCTAAGTACCTTGTGAGAGGATAATAATCAAGTATAAGCATATAGGTTTTGATTACATTGGTTTTTAAGGGGACAATAACCTCCCAAAAACTATGTTAGGTTTTATTTAAAAGAAAATGCAAAAAGTAGAAAAACAATTGACAGAAACCCATAAAAACAGATGAGTAAAGAACTAGAGACTGTTTTTTAATAAACTGGAATTTGATGGTTCAAAATGGTAAGTATGTTCATACAATAGCTATTCTATTCTTCTTAATTTTGTTTAAGGCAAAAATATTCATAGTTAAAAACAGTACAACAACATATCTAAATTTCAGTCTTCCTTGTAGCTAGAAAAATCCAAATTCTGATGAGAGGCATCAATTGGGAACCTATATACATTTTTTTAGAGCTGTTGTTACAAATGAAAACAAAGTGCTTTGCAAAATATAAGAGAAACCTCATGGCCTCGTATTTTGGAAGCTAAAAATCTGAAGTCAAGGTGTTGGCTGAGCCACAGTGCCTCTGAAATCTCTAAGGAAGACTCTTCCGTAAATCTTCCAGCTCTGTGGCCCCAGGCATCCCTTGATTTGTGGAGGCAAAACTCCAATCTCTGTCTCTATCTTCACCTGGCTGTCTTCCCTCGATTTAGTTCTGATTCTGTATCTTTCCTCATCTTTTTTTGTAAGGACACCAAGAATACTGAATTAGAGTCCACCCTACTCCAACATGACCTCATGTTAACTAATTACATCTGTAAAGATTCTCTTCCAAAATAAGTTCACATTCACAGACACTGGAAGTAAGGACTTTAAGAAATCTCTTTTTTATTGTTATTAGGTAGCATCTAGTTGACTCTTTAAGTTATTATTATTATTCCTAGCAAACCAAAGTTATAGTAAAAAATTGCCCCAGAGCATTTCCTAGGCTGTAAACTTTATAGAAGGAGATCTAAGTGGGTGGTGGTTAAGTGTCTGGCTGGCAACCAAAAGGGTTGTAGTTTGAACCCAGCAGATACTCTATGACTTACAGGTAGAGCAGGCCACTTCCATGAAGATTATTCCCTTGGAAAATCTATGTTGTTGTTGTTGTTGTGTACCATCAAGTCATAATCGACCCTCAGCTGACCCTCCAGTGAGTTTTCAGAGGCAGTTAATCATATAGGAGGAGACTGCCCATCTTTCTCCTACAGAGCTGCTGATGGCTTTTAATCGCATGCCTTTGAGATTGCAAAGTAGCTTCCTATCACTAAGTCACCAGAGCTTCCTGTGGCCATAGATAGTGCTGTTCTACTCTGAATCCACTCGTTAGTGGTGTGGGTGGATGAATATACCCTTGGAGGAAAAGATGGCAAGACCTTTTACAACAGAGGCATTGGGTGGTTTCAAACCACTCATCTTTCAGTTAGCAGTTCAGTGTTTAGCCATTGTACCATCAAAGCTCCTTACATATCTTTACAAGAGGAGATACAAATGAACATATAAATGAGGAAAGGCATAAGCAAGAAGACACATCTAGAAGGGAATCAAGTGGGTCGATTCAAAATGTGCCTATAACTATTATTTTAGGGTAGTCTCCCCCCACACATACCCCGTAATGGACAGCCTTAAATAACCCAATGGAGGGTCAGTGATGAATCAGCTCCAACTCAGCAGCAAAGAGTTTGGGGAATGTGGGTCTGAGGCTAGAGACCTGACAGTCATCTGATCAGAAAGCGATAAATGTAAAGATGGAAGTCACGATCAGGCTAGCTGTTGAAAAGTCAATATGCATTTTTAAATGGATTTTTATGAGGAAAAGAGAAAGCATGCTTCAAGGAACTCACTCGAAGGATATGTATCCTACCTCCCTCCAATCAATAAAATAACACAGGTTCAGAGGTACTTCTGTGAAAGGAAGACTAAGAGCAGATATGTATTACACTATGAAAAGACTGAGGGAATAAAATAAGATTTGAGATTGTCTCAGAGTTAAAAAAAAAAAGGTCGTTGGAATGATTCTCTGAAATTGTAAAGCTTATTTGAGTAAGTCATGAATTGTTTGTACAAAACATCCTTTACCCTGATGGTTGAAGCAGAAAGGGCTTTGATACAGCATTTCAGTGGCTTATCAAAACCTTTTCACTGGAGCAATAACTTCTGAACTGCTTCATAAATTTGGTCCATTTAGATAACCTTCCCTGGGAGGCTCCAAAGCACACTGTCACTGCCGCAATCAGCAAGCTCTCAAAGCAGCAAACTGTTCCAGCTGCAGGCAACTATAAAATCACACTCACAACCCAAGTGCCCATCAACAAACGAATGGATAGAGAAGCTCTGGTATATTCACACAGTGGAATACTACACTGCATTGAAAAACAAGGGACTCATGCAATATTATTAAAAATTGGTGACCCTGGAGGACATTATGCTGAGTGAAATATCTCAGTCACAAAAAGACAAAAATACTGCATGGTGCCACTGTTGTATGGGACTGATATCCGGGTTGATATCAGGGTTGGGGTAAGACTGAGAAAAACTGGATAAATTATGTAAACTGCATTGAAACAGATAAGGGAGTTTAAAAGTGATATATGATAGGGTATTATATTTATGACAAGAGAACAGAATGAAGGTTGCATAGTGGCGTGTACTCAGGCTGGGGGGATTATATACCAATGAAGGAATTTTTCTTTTACTTTTCAGAGAGAAGAGCGAACTGCGGGGGGCTTTGGGGAGTGGGCAGGGAGAAAAGTGTAGCAATGAATGAATGGAAATCCAAAATCTCTGTAAATGTTCATTAAAATTAATAAAATAAATATTTTAAAAAACTGATTCATTTAAAAAAAAACAAACAAAAAACAAACCCACACTCACAGTGTGGCCATTACTAAGACGGGTGAGCTTCCCCATGTCAGTGCAGGGAGGATAGGAAGTGAAACTGAAATGCACACTGTGTGCCATTTTATCATGTTCAGCACAGCTGGGGCTAGTGTGAGGTGAACGGGAGAATGGGGCAGCTCAAAAGCTGAGGTGATGCTGATTCTCAAGGTCAGGCATTCCCTTAGATATTGTACAATGGGGCCCTCCCTCCTCAGCCTTGTCTTGGCCTTGGCATCCCCCACAGGACTAAGAGGGGCAGGATTAACAGTAGATGCAAATAGTAGAAGTAAGAAGTAAAATTTTTGTTGTTGTTAGGTGACATTGTGTCAAGTAAGACTCATAGAAACCCTGTGAACAACAGATCTGAACCTTGTCCTATCCTGTGCCATTCTCACAATCTTTGACACACATAAGCTCATTGCTGCAGTCACTGTGTCAGTGTACCTAGTTGAGAGTCTTCCTCTCCTTCACTGTCCCTCCACCTTTCCAAGCAAGGTGTCCCCAAGGAATAACCTCTCCTAGAAACAGAAGTAAAATTAAAATTTTAAATGTGTGTGTGTGTGTGTGTGTGTGTGTGTGTGTTCTTCAACAATTTTTATGACGATGATTTTAGGAGAGAGATTTTGCATTTTAGTCAGAGTCCAAATTACTCAGAGTGTGTGGAGCAGAGCTACTAATGTCTTCTGTCATCTCTCCTCAGCTCAATTCTCACTTGGGCTGTAGCTGTGCTGGACCGTTCCGAGTGATCTCAGCCTCACCCAGAACTGAAAGCTTGCTAGCTTAAATGTTCACTGACTCTCTACCTGACCGGGGACCTTCTCAAAAGCTTCAGCCATTTAGAACTTGCTTAAATTAAGCACAGCCTTCAGAGAGTGGATGCCTGCAGGTCAATCTTGTATCAATGGGATGATGGAGTCAGAAACCGGGGCTGTGAACCAGCTTCCTCCCTTTCTTCTTTCCTCTGTGTTTTCGTCCCTAGTTGTTGTTGTCATGCGCAGTTGAGGAGGAATAAATTCATAGCTGACACGCCAGCAAGTTTTCAGGGACTGTAAATTATACAGAAGGAGATTGTCCGTCTTTCTTCCACAGAGCAGCTGATGGATTCAAAGCTCCTGCCTTTCGGTTCGCAACGCAACTCCTTACCCACTAGGACCCCAGAGATCAATAAAGTACAAAAAAAAAAAAAAAAAACAAAACAAAACACCCCAAGCCTACTAAGTTTTGTGAAGTCACACTTAAATATTGTAGCTGTCACCTGGCTAGAAGTGGATTTTTAAAATACACTTGGGCTTTGTGAATTCATCTTGATGTGGACTGGGAACCGACACTGGCCTGCAGACTCCACTATGTTCACCACCATTCTTGCTTTGGTCTTAGAGGACACAACGCTAGATTCTGTTATACAGGTGTGGAGATCAGAAGATCCTGGATGAATCAAATTTGTTGCCCAGAGCTCATTTCAAACTCATGGCCATGGAATAAGAACCAGTTCCAGTGGGCTTTCAGAGATGGTAAATTGCATTGGAGTAGATTGCCCATCTTTCTCTGTAGGGCTGCTGGTGGATTCGATCCATATCCCTACAATACTATGCCACCAATATTCCACTTTGGTTGTTTTTTCTTACTTTCCTGTCTCATTTTTATCACCTTTTCATAGCTGCTTCTCATATCACCCTCCATTCCCCCCAAAATAGCCAATTCTTGCCCAAATCCTCACCCCAGGAACTGCTCCTGGAAATGAAATTTCTTGTTGTTGTTAAGTGATAGTAAGTCAACCATGACCCATAGTGCTCCTATGAACAATGAATCGGAAACTTGGCCTATTCTGTGCCAACCTCATCATCTCTGATATACACAAGCCCATTGTTAGAGTCTCTGTGCTAATCCATCTTACCGAAGGCCTTTCTTCTTCTCACTGACCCACTGCCTTTTGAAGCATGATGTCTTTTTCCAAGCATTGGCCTCTCCTAGCAACGTGTCCAGAGCATGTGAAATGACATTTCACCATCCTTGCCTCTAAAAAGCATTTGGTTGCACCATCTCCAAGACATATTTACTTGTTCAATTGGCCATCCATGGAATATTCAGCACTCTTTTACAACACCGCAGCTCCAAAGGTATCAATTCTTCTTCTATCACTCTTATTTAATTCTCCAACTTTCAGGTGCATAACAAGTAATTGAAAAGACCATGACTTAGATCAGGTACATCTTAATTTTTAATCTGACATCATTGATCCTTAGCACCTTGGCACTAAAATGTCTACAGTGCTAAGGTCAGGACAGTGGATGGAGAAAAGCTGTAAAGTAAGGATAGGGCACTCCTCTAGCACAAAGGGAAAAAGATACAAAGGGGACATCTTTAAAAAACAAGAAAAAGAATCTTCATTATCCCTATCACTTTTCAAATGAAGGAAATACATTATAGATGTTAGAAAGAATAAGCCAGCAGAGTGCATTTAAAAAGACAGTCTTGGTGGGGAGAAGAGAAAATAAAGTTATCTTCTACTGAATTTTCATAAAGTACACTCTACTGAGATGCATTCTTTCTATAGAATAGTTACTTTGAATGAAATGGAAGAATGAGCATAAATCTATTATCAAGGTTCATTTTATTGATGAATAGAAGCATGGCATTGAATTTAAATAGCCATAAGTCTTTCCTTTGTGTTTTAAAACTGTGTATAAAAATTAACTAAATTGATTATTTTTCTTGTGTTATAAAATATAATGGATTGCTAGATTTCCTCTATTAATGACAATGGAAATTTGCAAGGAATTAAAAATGTATGCTTGCAAGTAGAATTAATAACTTGACTACCTAACTTTTATCTAGTTTATTATCCATGGCATAGTGCATAGATCTAGAGAACTATTCCAGCCTTCATTAAAGTTTTAAACAGTTATGAAATAGCAATACTCACCATATGGTTTAAATATTTTATGCAACATCTTTAATCACCTCTTTATAATTTACAGTATAGATTGTAAAATCATTACAAATGTGTATTAATAATTAATAAGTAATATCATCTTCTTATAAATATGTGTCATAGATGCATGCAAATCCTTTGGTTGCAAGGTGAATAATAGAATTTTCTTTTATGACTGCTACACACATTACCATTTTATTGCAAACTTTTACTTCATACTCAGTATTCCAGGCCATATTATCACAGCCTCTCAAAAGTTTAAGGTTAGAGTAACCATCCTTGAAAGAATCCTGATGGTGCAATGGTTAAGAGCTCTGTTGTTAACCACAATGTCACTAGTTCAGACTTAGTTGGTTTAAAGGAGAAAGTTATGGCATCATTACAATTATACACAGAACTTATTTGTAAAAAGAAAAAGTTTAGGACTACTCACATGCTCTGGCGGCTTAGTGGCAAGATGTTAGGCTGCCAATCCAAAGGCATACGGTTCAAATCTACCAGGTTATCTGTGGGAGAAAGATGGATAATCTCATCTCTTGCAATTAACTGCCTCTGAAAACCTGCTGAAAGGTTAGCTATAAGTTAATTCTGTCTTGATGGCGTGTTGTTGTTGTTAAGCGCTATCAAGTTGACTATGACTCGTAGCAAGCGAGTAAAGCCCAGATCTGAATTCTGTCCTATCCTTTGCCAGTCTCATCCTCTCCGATGTATTGCATCCATTGCTGCAGCCCCTGGATCAGGCCATCTACTTGAAGGTCTTTCTCTCTTTCACTGATCTTCTACTTTTCCAAGAAAAGCCTCTCCCAAAATATGCCAAAGAGGGGAGTTTTTGGTAGGTCTGCAAACATGTTTGGGTAGAGCAAATGTTAAAGTTCTAGCTAAGGTTGGTGGTTCAAACCCTTTCAGCAATTCTTCAGGAGACAATAGGCCTGGTGATGTGTTCTTGAAAGAACATCTTAAATATCCTATCAAGTACCATGATACTCTAGCACACCTGAGTCAGGGTTGAATCCACAGCAAATAACAATTCACAAACGTCAAAGGTCTTCTTCCTGACACACATCAGTATTATATTTCCCTCCTCCTTTGAGGGTAAGTATGATTTCTTTTTTTTTTTCTTCAGTTAAAGACATATGAGTTGAATTGATGTCACTTCCAGATAGGAGTTTTGAGAGTCTCAGTATCCTTCCAAGGATTTTAGAATCATGTGTCAGGATGGAATTTCTGTTGTTAAGTCTGGGACCCTACTCTTGACACCCTTGTTCACTCACATTGATCATGAAGCAGGGGAGGAGGAAAACATTTTCTCATGCCAGATAACTCAGTTTTGAGATTGCTTATTATTACCACAAAGTCAAGTGGCAGTATTTTTCTGTAAAGAGCTAAATAATAAATATCTTACATTTTTCAACCTTGAGGACTTTGTTGCAATGATTTAACCCTACTACTATAGTGGAGAAACAGTCACAGAAAATACAAAGGTGACAATATATGAGCAATTATATTCTAATAAAACTTTATTTACAAAAAGAGTTTGGCAAATTAGATTTTTTTTTCTCTATGGGGCTACAGTTTAAAGACATGATCCAGCTTTTCCTGACTACTGAAGATCAATAAAGGCATAGTCTTACAACAGAGCCACAGGATATACCGGGAGATGTACTTCAAATACTTTTTTATTGACTAGTTTTCTATCTTGATGTTTTTAGGTGTAACGTCTAAAGAAGTTTAGAGATGCTTAATAATTTCATTTTCTATGTATTAAATAATATAATGACTATGTTTAAAGTAAATACAAATTAAACATATTTGTACATTTTTTAATTGAAAATTTTAATTATTTTTCCTTTATTCTTGGGTGAAATGCAATTCTATTGCCAAAATTTATATAATATTGGTTTATATTTTGTTTATAGGAAAATGAACAATAGGCATTCTGTGTATGGCCCACCTTAATACACGAACATATACAAAAACATAGTCATATATTCACACCCATATTCATACAAACACGAGTATTCCAGAAATTCCATCCTTTCCATTCCATGATTCTTTGGAAGAACATTGGGATTCTCAAAACTCCTATCATACAAACACAAGTCTTTTTAGTGAAAATGGTTAGAAAAGAAGATATTTTAGAAAGTTTAATTCCTCTCCAGGAAATCTATGTTCTCAGGTATTTTTAATCAACCAATCAAAGCTGATCCTTGTATTCCTTGTGATTTAATGCTGACTTTTATTAAAAGTTATTCACATTCTTCTTCTCTTTTTCTAAGTAACTTATCAACTAACATTTAAAATAAATGAACATACAGTCTTAAAATGAATATGCAGTACGTGAGCATCAGTGCAATAAGTACATATTTCAATGAACATGCTACTTTTCAGCTGTTAGCTATTAGGTTCCCAAAGAAGCCATTATGTTTCATTCTATACAATTCAATGAATTGATTTTTGACAAGGCAAATTGTTATAATTCCTTTGGATCCATTACTTTTTTTTTTCATGTAAAAGCTATTCAGCCTTGAAATCATTAACAAAGTAGAGTTTTTGCTTGTAAAAGTATTATCAATCAATCAATTTGCCAACAAGAATATCCATTTACTTTTTTTTCTATTCACATATGATTTTTTTTAAAAAATAGGTTACATTATAGACTAAATGCTTTGCCTAAAGTCCTTAATTTTTATTCTGCTAGCGATGAGCACAGTAAACCTTTGACCTTTTCCTGTTCATGTGCATGTGTGTGTGTTTGTGTGTTGCTTTCCACACTAATGTTAAATATAAGCTTGTTCTGATTTACTCGATTACTCTGAAAGAAGGGTTTAAAGTTTGGTATTAAACCTCTAAGCACTGTGGGTATGCTGCCCAGGCTTTCATGTTCTACTCTAAATAATGAAAGATTTAAAAATTCCTGGTTTGGTTTACACCATCTAGCTACATTTCTTCCACTCATTAGAAGAACACTGTATAACATAATCCAAATTAACAAAACGCAAAGAATGTCATACCAGCAGGAATCCTGGAACATGGAATAGATTTCTATCACTGGAAATTTTGTGCCAGGCAATTTAGGTTCTCTTTCTATGCCGTAGTAGTTACATTTGTGTGTCTAATTCTTTGCCTTAATCTCACTGGGGTTTTTTACATACCAACAGGGTAAAAACCTTGCAAATAAGATTTGTGTGTACAGAACTGTTGTTTTCTTTTGATACTTTCCCCTTAAGGGCTCGATTTGTAATTAAAGTTAAATAGAACTCTTAAAATGTTCCCCATTTTTAAAAAAATATCTTTGTTTTTACAGAGTTGAAAGAAATCTTCATTATTCAAATTTAGATGCATATTTTTGTTCTAAAAGTTATTAATTCCTTTAAAACATAACATTCAGATGGAAAAATTGGAAAAAATGCTAATTAATATTTTATTTTAAACATGTTCAGTTCTAGACAGTATCTACTGTTTGCCTCTTACAAACCTTAAAAAAAAGTTCTTTCCCATATACTATTGTTTCCTTTTCCTCCTAAAACTTTGATTGCTGATTTTATCATCATGTATTACATAGGCTTACAACATACATGTTATAGCATATAAGTGAAGACATTTAAGTCCCTTTCACTTCAACAACCAGGATTCCTGATATCTTTAGTTAATATACTTAAACAGACTCAATCATTCCCTAAATGCCTCCACCTTTTCTGGATTCTTTTTGTGTTCATCTCTTGGCTGATAGGATTTTATTGTCAACTAATTATTTTCAGGAAAGATGGGTGATTACTTTCGAATCCTTCCCTACATAAAACAACTTGTTTCATACCCTCTGTGCCTGAGTTGCGACAAATAGAAAGTTTGCAAGTAGAACTTGAAAATTTACATATTGGGCTGTGGAGTCTTCTAGTACTGTAGACTGTTGTGCTGTTTGGATAAGTCTAAGATTCTCATTATCCTCCAAATGCTCCTTAAAGTGAGGATGTTAAGACTTGGATTTTCTCATTTGAGACTCATCATCAAATGACAGAAAAAGAACATCTTGTTTTCTGGGAAATCAGTGAAAACAAAGAAGACTCCCAATGAGATGGTTCATATAAATGTTTGGCAAATGACCAGGCAGTGCTTTGTTCAATTTTACAGAAAGTCACCACTACTCAATACCAAATAAGAACAAACAAAGTTTGTCTTATCAGTTAGTCTGACTTTTCCCAATTTGGATCCCATAAAATTCTATCCTCATTTAAAAAAAAAAAAAAAGTAGAATCATTATTTTCTGACTCTCTGTTGTTCTGAAGATTTAAATATTCTTTCAAGAATATTTCCTTAAGGACTTTTATTCTTTTCTTGTTCCTTCCTTGTCTTATTTACCAATTATCATTTTGCTTTAACTTCCATGTCTACTTTGTTCTTATTTTCTAATAAATTAGGGAGGTCTGGTGGCTTAGCCCATATGGACTTGTGCTGCTAACCGAGGTTCACACCTTGCTGGTTTTCATAGAAAAGATGGTCAATGACCTTCTCTGTAATTTACTGTCTCAGAAACTTGATGGAGTGTTAACTATGAACTGTGCCAACTTGACAGCAGTGAGTTTGAAGATTTGGTTGTTTTGAGCTTTGCTTGAAATAATTTTATTATTATTCCTTATGTTTTCTCTTGGTGATCTTCAGTTGGATAGGCTTTACTGTGCCAAAGAGGATTTTCATATTTCTCCACCATTTCCTTCATTAATTTCTCTTGTTCTTTCTCTTTCAAAGAAATATTTCATTTCATTACTTTCATCTTTGATCCCTTATATTTCTTTGACTCTTAATTTGATGTAATTTCTTTAAGAACATGAATGATATTTTGTAAGTATGATACTTGTGTCTTTGGGGAAAATGTTTTATAAGGATATGTTCACTCCTTATGTACCTTCTCTATATTTTTCTTATGTTCTATCTTCTATTAAACTTTAATTGTCTTGCAGTATATCAGGTACTTCACAAATAGTCCTGAGGGAAGGGAGCACAGTAATTGATAGGTTTCATTGACAAAACATGTAGCAATCTGCTTCTGTAAAGGATATAATCTTGGAAAAAATTGTGGGGTAGTTCTGATCTGTCTTTTAAGTTGCTGTATGTCAAAATCAACTCAACCACACAGTGAGTTTCGGAAGTTTCCAGTCAGGACTACTCTAGACATATCAAACTAAGTCATTTCTATACACATATATGAAAATAACTGAGAATCACAGGATGCTAATAATTGTTTTGGTTAAGGTTCTGTATCAATTTGGGCATGATTCTCTGGTTTGGCATTTATGTTACTGGTGTACATCATCGAATTGCCTGTGACTTATAACAACCCTATGTATAACAGTTCTAAAGCTTGCCTGCCCTATCCTAAGCCAGTCTCACTGATTCTGACACACCTACCCTAATCACCCCAGTTAATGAAACAAGCCTTCTCATCTGGGATCTTCCTCTCCTATACTGTCCCTTCACCCTTTCAAGTGTGATATCCTTCTCCAAAGGACTAGTCTCTCCTCGCCACCTGCCCAAAGTATGTGAGACGGAGCTTCAAAATCCTAGCCTCCAAGGAGAAACTTGATTTCACCATCTCCAAGACAGACCTATTTGTTTTCTTGGCAGTCTATGGTATGTTTAAGACACTTCTCCAGCACTACAACTTGAAAACATAGAGTTTTTTTCTGTCACACTTAGTCATTGTCCAGTTTCTCTGATGCTTAGCAAGTAATTGTGAAGACCATGGCCTGCATCAGATGCATCTTAGTCTCTAGACTGACATTGTTTCTTCTCAGTACTCTGGAAAGATCCCTGACAGCAGATTTTCCCAATGCAGCTCATCTTTTGATTTCTTGACTGCTGGTGCCAACAGTGTTGATTCTGGAGCAAAATAAGCTGTAATTGTTAACTATCCCAATCTCCTCTCCATCTGTCGTGGTTCTGCCAATTGACCCAGTGGTGAGAATCTTTGTCTTCTTGATGTTGAGCTTCAATCCATATTGAAGGCTACAATCCTTGACCTTCTGCAACAAGTGATTCAGATTCTCCTCAGTTTTAGCAAGCAAGGTTGTATCATCTGCATAACATAGGTTGTTCATGAGTCTCCAATCCTGATACCACATTCCTCCTCATAAAGCCCAGCTTCCTGAATTATCTGTTCTGCATATAGATTGAAAAGGTAAGGAGACAGAATTCATCCCTGACACACTCCTTTCCTGGCTTTGAACCATGCCGTGTTTCTTTGTTCTATTCTGAGAAGACTGCTTCCTGGCCCAAGTATAGGTTTCACATTAACACAATCAAATGTTCTGGGATTCCCATACTCATCAAGGTTAGCCACAATTTGTGATCCACAGAGTGAAATGGTTTTGCATAATCAATGAAACACAAATAGACATGTAATTCAAAGATATACAATGTGTGGTTATTCTCTAAGACACAGCCTGATGTGATCATCCCTAATCCCATAAAAGAGCATTAGAATGGGCTGTTGTTGTTAGGTACTACCAAGTTCAGTATACCCTATAGCAACCCTACAAAAAACAAATGTGAACCTTGTCCTATCCTGTGCCATCTTCACAACCCCGGATACACTTGAATCCATTGCCATAGTCACTGTGTCAATCCACCTGGTTGAGGGTCTTCTTTTCTTTTGCCAACCCTCCACCTCTCAAAGGAATGCTCTTTCACATGCCCCAAGCATGTGAGACAAAGTTTTGTCAATTTTGCCTGCAAGGAACACTCTGTCTGCACCAACTCCAAGACATATTTGTTCTTTTGGTGATCCATAGTATATTCAGTACTCTTCTCCATCACCACAACTCAAAGGCATCAATTCCTCTTCAGTCATCCTTAGTCACTATCCAGCTCTCAGTAGCATAGCAAGTGATTGAAAAGATGACCAGAATCAGGTACACAATAATCCTCAAACTGACATCATTGCTTCTTAATAATTTGGAAAATCCCTGATTGCTGGCTGTCCCAGTACAGTATGTCTCCTGATTCCTGACTGTTGGTACCAAGGATGTTGACTGTGGATCCACGTAAGATGAAGTTGTTGACAGTTTCAATCTTTTCTTCGTCAATCATGATGTTGCTTATCAGTCCAGCATGAGGATATTTGTTTCCTTGATCTTAACATGCAATCCATATTGAAGACTCTATTATTTGATTTTCCGAAGCAAGAAGGGGATACAACACCTTTAAACTAGTCACAGCTCTAACAGAATATAGGAGAGCCTCAATACCACTAAGAAAGAAAAGACAGTGGTGAAGTCCTTAATTAGATCCATGCTCCCATCTTGAAAACTCCTAGAGTCAGATGACACAGCAATAAAACCTTAGCCTACTGCTAGCACCCTGAATTCACACTGTAAGCCTCCTAAACTGAGATAAAAAATTTGTTAGCATCATCAATTTATATTATTTCACTTGTGGCAGTACTAAATAACAAAGGTATGTCTGTATATACTAAGCAGAAGATGTTACTACCACCTCTAGGACCAGATAAGCAAACAAAAAGAAATAATGCACACAAGCCATATAAGTGTGCTCACACCTAGGTCACCAGAAAGATTTGCCATTGTTGCAATTGGGACTCCCACTGCTGTCACCAATGCTGCTGAGACTATAGTAGCTGTAGTTGTTGTTGAATATCATGGAGTTGGAACCAATTCACAGATGACCCTCCAGCACATTTTCAGAGTCAGTTTAATCACACAGGAGGAGACAATTCATCTTTCTTTCTCAGAGCAACTGGTGGATTCAAACCACATTGTTTTGAGATTGTAGCACAGCTTCTCATCATTACGCTACTCTCTAAAATTGCTCTCATACAATTTTTGCAAGTATCTTTGGGGTCTCCACTTTGAAAATATCACTTACCTTAACAAAATGACGTTTCCTTTCTTACTGCCTTTTAATCTTGTACTTCATATTGGAAAATACTATCTGGAGGTTAATGTCACTCTTTTAGGAGTGGGGCTACACAAATAAGATATTTAGAACTCTAACATGGAAATTGATCAATGTTACCACTCTATTCAACTTAAAATAAATTATCGGAAGGAAAAAGAGGGTATCTCCACTACCAACAAGAAAGAAGAGCCTGGAGTAGAGTTCATCCTTCAAATCTGATATCCATGGACTGAAATAGAACTGTAATTCTGTAGAGATCATGCTAGGTAGTGATAGAGTAATGGTGGCACCAGAAAGAACAAAACCAGAAGACCATTAGGAGATAGAGAAGACTTATCAGCCCATCAAGCAAAATAGTTAACTGCTTTGGGGGCTGAAGGCTTGCTAGTGGGGTGGAATACCTCCAAGCACTTCATAGGAGAGCTATGTTTGCCAATTTACAGCACAAGAGCTAAATGTTTTTAGACTTACTGGAAGAGTGGGCGTGCTTCTGGACTCTTACTGGACAGAGCTAAAAGTTTTGCCACATTTGCGTGAACAGAGTAAAGGCGAAGGCCAAAAGTTTGAGGGTCATAGAAAGAAGCTTACCTCGAGGCATGGTGAAGAGCTATCCCAATTGAAAAACTGTATACTGAGTCATTCCTAAGCCTAAAATTTAATCTGTTATTTTCCTTAAAAACTCATTATTGAAAAATAATTGTGAATATAGTCTATGAGTTCTGTGTAGCTATTGAAATTGATTACTGCATCCAGGAAAGAAGAGGTAAATGTCAAGGGAAGGACAGTTGACATTGGTGAAAAGATTGTAGGTTAAAGGTATATCTGACTTTGTAAGAGTCAGTCTTACACTGTTGATATTGATGGTAATTCTCTCTTCCCCTCATGAAGTTAGTGGTCAGATTATGACATACTTACGCCATTTTAATAGAACCAAAAGATAAAAACCGAGATATGCAGTGTCCATAAACACTAATACATAAAGTCTAACACTTACTTAACTCTAATTAGTGCATTGCTGTGAAAGAAAAATACAATGGTGTAAAGCAAGAGAACATGGACTGGTGGACATTTTAGTTTTGACCATGGATTTCAGAATTTTTCCTTTTGAATATTTTTCTTACCAAAACTTCCATTTCCTTAAAAAAAATGTCTTCCATCTGCTTATTTGGGTTTTCCCCCTCTCCAAAAAGTTTTTGAGAAAATGAACAAATTTTAAAAAGGCATTTTCTTTTTGCATTGCATAAAGCTTAATCTTGATAGCTTTTCATTTATTTTCCTATCTTAAAGAGTATTAATTGTCTATTAAGTTCATAAATATTTTTATATCACTGCTGAAACAGTCAGTGAAAGAAAGGAAATAAATATGGAAGAGGGCAGGAAAGCTAGTTGTCCTGAAAAAGAAGAGAAGGGAAGAGGAGAGGAGAGGAGGAGAAAATAGGAAAGAAGAGAAAATAGAAAAGAAAAAAGAACAGAGAAGAGAAGACAAAAGAAAAGGAAAAGAAAGAGGAGAGGAGAGGAGAGGAGAGGAGAGAAGAGGAGAGAAGAGAAAAAAGAAAAGAAAAGAAAAGAAAAAAGAAAGGAAGGTGGGGTGGGGAGAAAAGTGCAACAGTGAATGAATGGAAATCCAAAATCTCTGTAAATGTACATTGAAATTAATAAAAAAAAGAAGGCATGAAGCAATATTAGCAATCCATTTGAATGTGGTGATTCCAAATTTATAGTGTAACCAATGTACTTTTTGGTAATATTTTCTCCAACAGTACTCATTTGCCCTTATTGATACATCATTATGGATACCTTATTTTAAGAGGAATGGATTTTACTGTTATTGTTAGTTGTTGTCAAATCAACTACAATTGGCAATTCTTTGAACAGGAGATCAAAACATTACCCTATCTCGTGCCATCCCTACAATCTGTGCCACGCTCAAGTCCATAGTTACTGACACAGCCACTGTGTCCAATCCTCCATTTAGACAGCTTCATCTTTTCTCTCACTCTCTGCCTTTCTTAGCATGTTGTCCTTTTTCCAAGGACTAGCTTCTCCTGATAGCATACCCGGAGTATACAAAATGAAGTTTCACTGTTTTGCCTCTGAGGAGCACACTGGTTGCTCTTCTTCCAAGATGTTGTTTGTTGTTGTTTTGTACAGTAGAGTTGGAGCTGACCCATAGCTGACCCTCCAGCGGGTTTTTCAGAGGCAGTTAATTGCATGGGAAGATTTCCCATCCTTCTCCCATGGAGTGGCTGGTGGCCTTGAACCAGGTGCCTTTAGGATTGCAAGGCCACCAGAGCTCCCTTTCTTCCAAGATAGATTTGTTAATTCTTTTGGAAGACCGTGGGATATTCAGTACTTTAACACTGCAACTCAAAGGCAGAAATTCTCCTTTAGTCTTCTTCATTCATTGTTCACCTTTCATAATACTATGAAGCAACTGAAAATACCAGGCTTGGGTCAAGCACACCTTAGTCTTCTTGACTGTTGCTTTCACGAATGTTGATTGCGGATCTAAGTAAAATTAAATCATTAACAAGTCCAATCTTTTCTCCATCCGTCATGATGTTGCCTATTGTTGCAGTGGTAAAGATTTTTGTTTTCTTGATATTAAGGTATAACCCTCATTGAAGTCTATAGTATTTTATCTTCTTCATTATGTGCATGTATCAAGCTGTCTTCAGTTTCTGCACTTTCAAGGGTTGGACTAGGAAGTGTGAAATACAAACTGTGCATCTATCAAATGCAATGTCACAATGGTTACTGAAATGAGAAAACTTATCATCTAAACTAGAAGAGGAGGAAAAATGCAGTAAAAAGATTGTGAAAAGTAAAAGCCATTAATAATGATACCATCTCTTCACATAAGAATAGAACTAAAGTAATAGGGTAGCTCACTCCTGATTACTATATTCATGCCGAAAGCTAGATTGTCGGTAAGGACGGAAAACAGTGATAAAACTCAATGTGAAACATCTTAAGCCACATCCCGTCCTTTTTACTACATGAAGTGCTTGCATGAGAGTAAAAATTTCACAATTTCACACCAGTGGTTACATTTGTTGTCATAAGGAGTATACATTAAAGAATTGTTTTAAAAATTCCCTGAAACACATGCTTTCAAATGCACTTTCCTAAACACAAACATATAGCTATTTGCTGAAGCAATTACTACTTCAAGTTGGGTGGCCTTAAGCTTTTCATCTGATATTTCCAACCAGTTATGTTTCTGTACACCAAATAGCATTTGGTGTGGGCATATACATACATATATGTGTAACTAATTAACATTATATATAAGGCCACAATGGTATGCACTTTTTTATAATTAAAGGCACAATTCACTGTTTTTAAAAAAAGAACAAAAATAAACAAACACAATAAAGGCTTTTATCCCAAAGTTTAACTCCTGTATATTTTGACTAAGATCCAAGATTACATCTGTTTTATTCTTTAATGCCTGTGAGCTTCATGAATAAAGTTAATAATGGGTTGTTTTCTTTTAAAAAAAGTTACTAAGGTCCATTAAAGGTAATGCACAGTGAAGAAAAATATTATCTGTAGGTTGTGGTATAATACTTATGAATAGATAACTAAATTTTGTAAAATGTTGTAAAATCTTTTTTAATGAATAAGATCTATTTAAGTTAAAGTTGTTCATTTGTTTAAAGGAAGGAAACTTAGATTAATGATAAGAATCACTTTAACACATATAAGTAGATTATAGTATGATTTTTACTTCTTATTCCTCTC
Organism: Elephantulus edwardii; assembly: GCF_000299155.1. Taxonomy (NCBI): domain Eukaryota; kingdom Metazoa; phylum Chordata; class Mammalia; order Macroscelidea; family Macroscelididae; genus Elephantulus; species Elephantulus edwardii. The sequence goes on from NW_006399864.1 coordinate 9,013,167, forward strand.
TGTCGCCTACTCCCTACTCAAGTAGAGTTTAAGAAGGCAGCCAAGAGAATTCATCCCTAAAGTGTTTTTTCTTCTATCAGTAAAATGTCTTTGTCTATTAATTCCTAAATTGCTTTCTACAACCCTGGAATTTTCCAGGATAGCAATATATAAACCAAGTGAAATTTTAGATGATAGAGAAATATTTGCTGGACCAGTTCATTTTTCTATAACATGTGCAAATCTGATAGTGCTCAGCAAATGTGTAGACTGTGCCTCTGTTCTGTAATCTGGACCACACTTAATTTTTTGTTTATTTAGTGGAAGTCTATTGTCTTTCCTAAAAAAATCTAGTATGTCACAATAATATTTGTTGAGTCTAGTAAAGCTTTGACCTTCTCTGGACATTTGCCAGTTAGCAGCAAAGTGGGCAATAGAAGAAATGGATAAAATCACAAACTCAGACCATCAGAGTTGGAAAGAAACTTAGAGAGTCTCTGATCCAACCTATTCATTATACATAAGCGGAAACTGAAACCTAGAAAGAAACAGCCTGCCAAAGTTTGCACAAGTACTTAGAAACTGGATCAGGACCAGAGCTCAAGTGAGATTCCAAATTCAATAATCTTTCCTCCAGCAGATGAGCTTAACAAAAAGAGTAAGAACAGAAATACTGTATTTTACGGTACCTTAATTCTATAGGGAGTTGATCTGCTAATTCAAATTCTGTGTCTCTCCAGCAGTTCAATTCTACCAGCAGCACCACAGGGAAAAAATGGGAAATCTCCTTCTGTGTAATGTACACTTTGGAAAACAAATAGAAGGTCAGCTATGAGTCAATAATAAGTAATAATAACTTCATGCAATCTCATGAAGTTTACTGATTTAAACTTGCTAAAACAGTGGCAACATTTTAAACAACTTATACTTTCCAATTGTAAAGTTATCAGAGACACTACAAATTTATAAATTTACAAAGCATAATCATTATTTTGTTCTCAGAGTATTCAAGATATATGTACTGAGATTATCAATTGGTCACAAAAGTGCAATTATTTAAATGACTTTCAACTATGTCATATTCATAAACATAACTTTTCACTTTTTCGGTTTGCACAAGTACATATTTCTTTAGGATTTAACCTTGTAAATATTTCAGGTACATATATTTCAAATGCATATATTAATTTGCTTTGTATATATTACATCAACTCTTCTATCCATAAAATAGTCAGATAAACTGAGAATAGACTAGACATGAGAATAAATATGCAAAATTTCCACTTTGCAATATGGGTATAACAAGGCAAACTTCAAAGGGACTAACAATAAAATATTTATGACTACAACTTATATGTCCTACTTCATTAACCTAAAACCAAATGAGCCCTTGTGGAAGGAGCTGATGTACTGTGGGGATGTTGAGTCCCACTTCTACCTGCTTCATAAAGGATAACTGTTCCCACGAAAATATCCATAGCAGCAAACAGATAGCTTCTATGTCAGATATGCCACTCTTACACCTATTTCCACCAATCAGTTGGGTCCAATTTACGTTGTTGATTCACAGACTTTACTCACAGTGGAGGTACCAAGAGTGGAGTTTATTAGGGAAATAGGTTGTGGAGTGGGGGCGGGGTGTGTGTGTGTGTAAAGAACATCTCACAGTGCAAATACAGGTTTAGTTCAGCAGTCCCAAACAAGATCATTAAGGTACAATTCCTCAATTAGTGAAAGTCTAGATTCAGTTCAGCAGCATAAATGCAAGAAGCCTCTGTTTTTCTTAATAATCCAGCAAACCTTGTCTCATAGGAGTTCAGCAGTAAGCTTTTCTTTCAAGGATTCGGCAAGCAAAACCTTTAACTGTAGCCTTTATCTCAAGGTTTCTTTGGTTATACCTTGCCACAGATTCTTCATAGCAGTGCCACAGTCTCTTCTCTCTCCACTACCACTAGGATCTCTCTGTACAGTGTGGAAAACATTCTCTCTTATATTAGTCCTACAGCTGTTGATCATCTGCAAGACCATGTGTTCACAGTTGAGGTAGCTGGATACCTGTGGGAAGCTAAAATAATGGCTAGAAAAGCCAACTTTTAAACTGACATCACAGACCTCATTTACTGTTATATTCCATTTCAAATAATTAATCACCATCTTACATGTCTTTTGATTCTTTCTATTGTTATCTTTCTTGGGATGAATTCAAAAGTCATAATAAAGTCTTTAAATAAGTCCTGGTCACTGTCAGTATGTAGAAGAGAAACCAGAAAATAACTACCTAAGTATTCCATGTGGCACATTTTGTACAGTTGTGCTGTTAGTTGTGACAGTCACAATGTAGCCTTGTTAAAAATAGAAGATACTGTAGTTTAGCCATTCTTATCCGCCACTGGCAACATCTGAGCATACTTCATGTTAGAATCTGTAATCAATCTCAGCAACTTCATAGTCTCTGTCCTCTACAAGACGATTTAATGACAACTAAGTGTGATACTTCACCCAAATCTGGCAGTCAACTCAAGTCAGTACATACTGGAAAAGAAGAAAAATGAAGAATGCTTACATGTCTGTGAAGGAATACCTCATTGCCACATTCTATAGTAGTTTCTCTTCATGTAGTTTTGAAAGATGCAAAGAATAGAGCTTCTCACCTAAAGACGAGAATAATATGTTCTTCTATTGTCCTGTAGACCTAAATTACTAATGTTAGGGCTCCTTGAGATTATATTCCAAGCTGTCCACATGATGGAACAGTTGGAGAAGGAAGCATCTTAATTTCAAGTTCCTAATATGCCTGGATGACAAAGCTTCATCTTTCAAATTTTAGACAAGTAGCTAGGTGAGGCTTTTCCTTAAAAAGGGACATCAAATCAACTTTCATTTGTTGATTATGGTTTCATTCTTCTCTTCTACTTAACGAGTCTCTAATTAGCATAAATGGTTCAACTATAAATCCGAATTTTGGAAGTTCGAATTCACTCAGAAGCTCCTCACAAGAAAATCCTGCCAATCTTCTTCCTAGCAATGACAGTTATAAGCTCTGAGCCCAGTATTCCTCAGAGACAGATGGGGTTACCATGAGTTAGAATCAACTTAGTGTCAACTGGCTTCTTTTTTGGCCTGCTCAAAGATATATTTCTATGTATCTACCCTATCCATCCTACTTTTTTTTTTTCTTTCACATCAGTATACAAATACTTTTTGTTATTGTTGTTATTCTTAGGTACTGCCAAATTGAGAACTCAGTGACCTTATTAACAGCAGAACTGAATCCTGTCCTATCCTGTGCCATCCTCACAATCTTTGAAATACTCAAGCCCGTTGCTGCACTCACTGTGCCAACCCATATTGTTTAGGGTCTTCCTTTCTTTCACCATTTTTCCATTTTTCCAAGCATGATGTCCTCTCCAAGGAATAGGCTCTCATAACGATATACCCAAAGTAAGTGAGATGATGCTTGCTCATTTTTCCAGGAAGCATTCTAGCTGCACCTTCTCCAACACATACCTGTTTATTCTTTTCGCAGTCTATGAAATATTCAGTACTTTTCTCTAGCAGCACAACTCAAAGGCATCAATTCTTTTTCTGTCACTTCCCTTCATTGTCCAGCATTCAGAGGCATACCAAGTTATTAAAAATGCCATGGCCTAAATAAGGTGAACCTTAGTCCTCAAATTGACATTATTGTTCTTCACTAATTACGAGAGGTCCCTGAATACAGACTTTTCCAATGCAGGATGTCTCCTGATCTCCTGACTGCTGGTAAAAATTGTACTGATTGTGGATCCAAGTAAGAGGAAGTCATTGATAGTTTCAATTTTTTTTTCTCCATCTATCATGGCATTGCCTATAAGTTCAGTCATGAGAATTTTTGTGTTCTTGATCTTGAGATTCAATCCATATTAAAAGCTGTGGTCTTCAGTATGGCTTATTGATGAGTCTTCCTCCAATTCTGATGCCACATTCCTCTTCATAGAGTCCAGTTTCTCAAATAATTTGCTCAGCATACAGATTGAGTAGGTAGGGGAAAGGGACAAAGCACTGGGTGTGTGTCACACTCTTGTTTTAAACAATGTCGTGTTCCCTTGTTATGTTTGTTGTATATGTAATATACAAGTACTAGAATATTTTAGATGAAAAATTATTTTTTTCCCTTCTTAGCCCTTTCTAGTTAACCCTCCAACTGCTACCCAATCTGTTGATTTTGTTTTCTTGCAAAGGGTAATCAATTCTCAGTGTATCCAGGAGAAATCTTTTCTAAGATGGCTCAATGTCTACATCACTCTAGATTTATAAAGTTTTCTTAATGACAGTCTTTATTTTGTAAAATAGAAAAAAAAATATGATCCAAATTGGGTCTGGTGATATATAAACACAGATAACCAAAGTTATATTAGGTAATCTATCCCATATGATCTATGAAATGTCTTTTAAAAATGGTTGGCCTTCACAAATACACTTGTGGGTTTATGTTTACCTTCTTGGAAACAAAATGGACAGCAATGCCTTTTTCGTTAGCTTATTATCCTCACACTCTATTTTTCTTTTCTTTATACACTATTAATGAATATTTACCAAGAACTGACCATATATGTATTAGGACAAACAATGCTTCCAGGAGTACAAAAACAGAAGACAGACATAGCAGCCTCAATCTGAAGGTCTAAGAGCCTAGATAGAAATAGACATGCAAATAATCCTCGCTTTAAAAACAAAACAGAACTCAAACCCAGAGCTGGGAACACTGGGGAGTCAATTCTAATTCATAGTGACCCCCATCTGGTTTCCAAGGATGTAACTGGAAGAATCTGCCTTTCTTCTTCATCCCCTGTGACAGATAGTGGGTTTGAATCACCAGAGACAGCCTTTTGGTGAATAATACAACACTGTAGAAACTAAACCACCAGAGTCATCAGTCTATAACTTGTTATTAGATGCCAATGAGCCAACTATGACTCATAATGACTCTGTGAAGAATGGATGTGAACCTTGCCCTGTATCACCCTCATCATTTCTCATAAACTTGAGCCCATTGTTATAGACACTGTGTCAATCCAACTCATTTCAAGTCTTTCTTTCGCTGATCCTCTACTGTACTAAGTATGTCTTTTTAAAATGACCAGCCCCTCCTCACTACATGTCCAAAATATGTGAGACATAGCTTCACCATCCTTGCCTCCAAGGAGTACCCTAGCTGCATTTTTCTCCCAGGGATATTTATAACTGCTGTTGTTGGTGTGTACCTTCAAGTCAGAACCTACCCATATCTGACCCTCCAGTGGGTTTTCAGAGGCAGTAAGTCTCGTGAGAAGAGAATGTTGATCTTTCTCCCATGGATCAGATGGTAAAATCATGTGCCTTTGAGTTGGAAGCACAACTCCTTACCACTAACCACCGGTATGAAATACTACAGAAACAAGAAACTGCTACTTGTGGAATGAGCAGCCATCGAGTAGGCAAAGAAGAACAGCAGAATATTGGGTCGGGGGCAAGAGAAAGCATTTCTAAATAGTAGAAGGTCATACACAAAATCTAGAAATTGTTCACTATTTCTGAATGCAAAGTTTGAAGCAGGAATGGTCAGATAAATTTGGACATAAAGGTGTAGACCATATTTTAATTGCCTTTTATACCTACAAATAAGAGAAAGTCAGGCACAAGGTATAGAAATTATTAACTATTACTGAGTGTGAAGTTTGAAGGAGGAGTGGCTAGTTTAAGTTGGATAGAAAAGTAGAGTTGTTGTTGTTGTTATGTGCCGTCGAGTCACTTTCAACTCATAGCAACCCTATGTACCACAGCCCTAAATCCTGCTCTATCCTGTGCCAATCGCACTGCCTCTGACACACCCATCCTGATTACACCAGTCGCTGAATCAATCCACCTCATAGAGGGTCTTCCCCTTCTGTGCCGTCCCTCCACCTTCCCAAGCATGATGTCCCTCTCCAAGGACCAGTCCCTCCTTACAACATGTCCAAAGTATGCAGACGAAGCCCCAGAATCCTTGCCTCCAAAGAGCAGCTTGATTTAACCCTCTCCAGGATGAATCTGTTTGTTTTCTTGGCAGTCCATGGTATATTCAATACTCTTCTCCAACACCAGAGCTTAAAGGCATCAATTCTCCTTCTATCCTCCCTAGTCATTGTCCAAAAGTAGAAAAGTAGAGACCACACCTTAACTGCCTTTTATAGTTGCAAATAAGAAAAAGGTAGACTTGAACCATAGAAATTGTTGACTTTTTCTGAGTGTGAAGTTTGAAGCTGGAACAAACCAAAACCAAGCCCACTGCCATCCAATGAGCTCTGACTGATGGTTCCTCTCCATCAGGTGGCAAGGCTGTAAATCTTGGTGGGCGGAGACTCCTGCAGAGTGGCTGGTGGCTTTCAATTGCTTACTTTTCAGTTGGCATCTCAATGTATTATGCTTTGTGCTGAAATTCTTTTCATGCCTTGTTTTCAAAATATTGCACTACCATGTTTTTTAAAAAAACTAATTTGGTGTGAGTTTCAGGGTATGACATGGAAAGAAATTGCATTTACTCTCAACTATTTCCTGGTAAAATTACTTCACCCTCCAATAACAAAAAAATTACATAGGAACATTGAATTACCTCCTACTCAAAGCTAGGGTTTATCTTGGAATGTTTTCCTAAGAAACGTATTAATACTCCACAACCATGAGTGGAAAAGAAAAAAAGAAATGTATTAATATATAGAACTGTATAATGCCTCTTTGTTTGGCTAAGTTATATTTGAAGAGTACAGTAAAACGATCCTCAAAACACTCTTGTTTAAAAACTCCCTTCAGACACTTTGTTGTTGTTGGTGTTGGTAGGCACTGACAAGTTGAACCAGACTCAAGGTGACCCTGTGAACATTTGAACAAATGAAACATTGCCTAATCCTATGCCGTCTTCAAAATCTCCACCATTCTCAAGCTCATTGTTGGGTCATATTGTATCAATCCGTCTCATCAGAGTCTTCCTCTCCTTTACTTACTCAGACATAGTGCGCTTTGATTGTTGCTTGTTAGATACCATCAAGTCAAGTACAACCCGTTAGGGATCCTATGAACTACTGACTTGAACCCTGTCCTATCCTGTGCCGTACTTACATACATCTGTTTGAAGGTATATGTTAAGAATTGTCTATTTTTTTTTGCATGGGATCCAATTATGTTTGAAAATACCTTTGAGACATAGTCCAGTTATTTCAGAAAGATGCTTATTTAAGACTAGATAATTGAGCCGATTCTTTCTGCTGTTGTTCTTGTGCAATATGAAGATATTTTACAGGGCAACTTAATCTAATCCATGTACATCAAAATGAATAAGCAACAGCATTGGGGAAGAGAAGCTAAACACTTCGATGAGAACTAGTTTAAAATATATAGTTGGAGGGGTTTCCCCCTCAGTGTGGTATTGAATGAGGTTATTTAAAATTTATTGAAATGACAAGGCAGATGAGTTGGTTCATGAAGTATTTTCCTTGGAAACCTCGCCCTATCTTGGGTCATCCTCGTGATTGTTGATGCGTTCCACACCACATAGCATATTCATGGTCATTGTGTCATCTTATCTTGTTGAGGGTCTTCCTCATTTTCTCTGTTCCTCTATGAGTCATAACCAACTTGACTGGTACCTAACAACAACAGCAACATCCTTGTAAAAGAAGCATATAGTATACTAGTGTTATAAGATTTATCAGATAAAACAAGATGCCCAGTTAAATTTACATATTGGATAAAACTCATACTCATATGTCATTAAGTCAAAACAGATACGAAATTGACCTTCTAGTGAGTTTTTGGAAGTTGTAAATGGCATGACAAGAGATTGCCCATCTTTCTCCTGTACAGTGGCTGATGGATTTGAACTGGCTGCCTTTAGGACAGCAGCACAACTCCCTGTGGATAAGGCCTTCAGAGAGCTCCCTCCCTGTTTTTCTGATAATCAAAGCACAGTTCTAGTAGAAATATGCCAAAGTAACATTTGAGACATACTTTAATTAATACATGTCATTTGTTGCCTCCTGTATTTCATTCGGCAAACTGTAAATCTATGACAGCTAATAGAATCCAGCACTGCATTTTTTAAAAGTAATTGGATAAAATACATCCCTTATGCTAGTTTACTATCTATTGAGTTGCTTACAAATTGAGTGCCCATCTGACTCAGATTCTGACAGAAGGTATTTTGTGATTAAACTGTAAAGTTTGAACATAGAAATCAGAGTTTCCTTAAGTTTGTGAAATTTTAATAACCACGATACCATAGACTTATGTGCCTGTTTAAAACTCAAAATACTGACTAGCCAGGAAAAGCTGATAGTTTAATCCCTTAGTTTTCATATCCTATTATAATTATTGTCATATTTCTTCTGAGCTCAAATGAGGACTATTCAGTTTAAATGGCAGTGCTTAATTCATTTACCTATCTGAATTTCCAAATATTCAACCAATTTACCCACTGATCCTTGTGTATTTATTTGATTATTCCTACTGAAACCATTCTATCTCTTTTTTATTGTCTTCCTGCTTTCTACATGCTTAGACCAACTCTACCCTGATCTAACTCTCACTCACTTCCATCAACCTTTTCTGATCACTCTTATTAGTAGTGATTTTCCAACTTCTAGGTTCTTCCAGTACCTTATCAGATAATCAAATAAGAGTACAAACTGGTGAGGCTACACATTCACCTGAATGCACATGTATGAACATAAACACACACCTTACTAAAAGATAGCTCAATACCTCCCATTTATTTTTGTCTTCTTGGGTGGTCTGCAGAGAAAACACTTATTACCCAAGAACCGTTGACAAAATCAGAAAAGTGTTTATGGCAAACTTGTATAGTAGTTTGTGGTACTCCTTTGAGAATCTTGGAGGCATATATCGAAACAATTTGAGTTCTTTTTCACTAACTATCTTGGCGTTCTTGATTGCAACACTACTCTAAGACTGTACTACGTCTTGGGAAAGTGAGCTTTTCCATTTGCATCTTAATAATAACCACTAGATAAATAACCTTAAAGGTATCTTAAATACAAATAATCTTAAAAGTACCTTATATACTCTCCCGTTTGTTACAGGAGAGTACTTTACATGTCCAGTCTCATGCAATCTCCACAAGATTGGTGTGGATTATGTTCTATCTCCATTTTGCAAAATGAGGAAACTGAGATTCAAACCAATTTCATTGATTTCTTGATCACATAATATTTCATGTTAACGAGAGTAAATATACACACATAGGAAATATTCTATTTTCACTAGAAATCAGTCACTGAGGTATTTTCTAGTTGTCAGAAACTAAAAAAGAGAAAGGAGAATGAAGAGATGAGGGGATGACGGGAGAAGGGCAGGAGTTAAAGAAAGGAGAGTCCTTGGATATAGAAAGATAGATAGATAGATAGATAGATAGATAGATAGATGATAGATAGATAGATAGATGATAGATAGATGATAGATAGAGATGATAGACAGATAAGAGAGAGCTAGAGATATCTTAGTTAATTAAAGAGAATGAATATATAAATAAATATAATAATATGTCCAGGTATAATGTGATAATATGTAAAGATAATAAGTAGAGAAAATAATTTGTTCTGTAAGTGATTAAAAGGAAAATTAGAAGTGAAATATTCACAAATGTGTCATTAAACAAGAATTTGAACAGAAATTCATTTTTAAGTGGAACCACACAAGACCATACAACTGCAAAGGGAGAGTGTTGCAAGCATACATAAAGATTATAATTGTGAAACTGGATACGGTTCTGGCAACACTTCAGATAGTCCAACATTGTGGTTGAGAATATTGTCAGGAAAGAAAGAATGGAGTAAGATAAAGTGAGAAGATATAATTCCTCATTATTTTAAAAACAAGTTCAAATTCCTTAGTATAAAGTCTAAACTCCTCAGTAGACGCACAGGCTTTGTAGAAACTAGCAAAAAGTGAGTTTTCTATCTTTAATTGTTATTATTATAAACATGCATCTTCACATATACTAGCTTACTCATTCCTACACAAAACACACCATGTCTTTTTCTTCCTGTCATTTCCCTATATTTAGATTGAGGATGTACATATGTTTGTGTGACAAACTTTCTCCATGAAAGCTCAGTTCAAATCTTTGTGTCCATGAATATTTCTGCTGCTTAGTTTGTTCATTCCAACATGATCTCAACAACCAGCAACAGAATTCTTAGTTGAAACAAAAAAAAATTATTTTATTTATAGAAACACTTCAATGAGTGTCTTTACACGGGAAAATAAAACTCTGAGATCAAGTTTGAAAGAAACAACAAGAAACAAAATCTTACTTGGCCTTTAGACACTACTTTCTTTTATTGCAAATACTTTTTTAAAATTAATTTCAATGAACATTTACAGAGATCGTGGAATTCCATTCATTCATTGTTGCACTTTTCTCCCCCCCGCCCCAGTTTACTCTTCTTGAAAAGCAAAAAAGAAAAAACTTCTTCTTTGGTATACAATCCCCTGGCACCCCCACCCCCACCCCAAGTATACGCCACTCTGCAACCCTCATTCCGAACTCTTATGATAATCATAATGCCCTAAAATATATTACTTTTAAACTGTTCTCTCCCTCATCGGCTTCAATTCAGTATACATAATTTATCCAGTTTTTCTCAATCTTATCACCACCTTGATGTCAGCCTCATTCTACAACAGTGGCACCATACAGTATTTGTCCTTTTGTGACTGAGATGTTTCACTCAGCACAATGTCCTCTACTTCTGAATTGTTTTTCTTACCTACTACTTCAAATATTACGATGTATTCTCTTTAGAGTACTTCAGGCTAACTCTGGCCTGACTTATCAACTGTATTCTAATGGTCAGATGACTGCACCATTTACTAGACAGTAGTTACAGGGACTTTTTTGAAGGCAGAATATGTAGGTGGCAAGTTTACTATTGTTTCTTAGTGCCTGTTTATTGGTTCTTGTTTTTATGTGCTATTGAGTTAGAACTAACTCATAGTTGACCATCCACTGGTTTTCAGAGGCAGTAAATCACATGAGATGAAATTGCCCATCTTTCTTCTACAGAGAAACTGGTGGATTTGAACCTAGAACCTTGCTTTGTCAGCGCAACTCTACCACTAAGCCACCAGAACTCCTTTATTACTTCTTAGGAAATGTTTAAAAGATATCGAAAGTATAAATGAACAAATCAATGAACCCCTTAAAACAAATTGTTTATGATTATTCTTGCAAAAAAACATAGATGCTCTGTAATTTCATATTTGAATAGTTTGAAACAATTTCTTTGAATCAATCCAACTTTAGTTTGACCATTCATAGGGAACTCAAAAAAGGAACTAATATGCAGCCTAAAATAGTTCATAAGTCAGAAAAATGTTACATCACAGTCCAAGTTACGGCACAAAGGAGCTCTAACGATCTCAGTTGAGCAAAGTAAGTTATGAAGGCCATTTTACTTTGAACCATCACAATTGTTTGTGATTAGAATGAGACTGTATATAAAACTATATCTGGGGTGGAAAGATACTAAAGAAGCTAGAAAGTTGGCCTTTAAGTAGCAAAGGGAAAATCAGATGTAGATTGTGCTTTGAACTTTAACCATATTGGAGATCCACAGAGATCAGGAAGAATTAAACAGTCAGTTAAAAGTATGAAATAAATATTCCACTATCTCTTTAAAATTTTCATCAAAGCAGCCAAGGTCCCAGTACTCCTAGATGAATGTTATAATCCTTTCTAATGGTGTGTAAATAATAAAAGCAATTAGTGATAGAGTTTTTTTCATCTATGACTAATAAGCATTTATAGACTTTGAATTTTTGTTTCTTTGCCTTATAGTAGAAGTCATTCATTCATTTATCCAAAACTTCTTGGAAACTTATTGAGCACTATGTACCAGGCACTACACGAAGTTCTGAGAATCTGATGATGAATAACACATGCTTGGTCCTTGTCTCCATTATGCTTAAAATCTATCAGGAAAGAAAGACACTGGGAAAAAAATGACTGAAAATATAGTGCATTATTCTGAAAGGGCAGTCAGTACTGGAAGTCTATGAAACCTGGGTTGAAAAACCTAGTGCAACATTTAACTTCCATTTCAGAGAATGAAAAGGAGATGCAATACTAGTGAGAAACTCACTGGTCTGTTTAAGAAGAGTTGAAAGGAAGTTATGTTACATTAAATACTTTCCTGTCCAAGAATTTAAAGAGTAAAAACTCCTCACTTCCTGTGTGAACACCAAGAGAAAAAGATAAGGTCAACTATTAAAATCCTAAATAACTGTTTAATAACAAAAGAGTTAAGGCAAGACTCAAACCGAAGTGGTTAGACTGCTACAATAATATACCTTTATGACATAACTATGTACAGTCCAGTTGGAACTGACCCATAACTCTTCCAGTGGTTTTCAAAGGCAATTAATCACATGGGAGGAGACTGCTCATCTTTTTCCCGGAAGTAACTGGGTTCAAACCACTTTTGCATTGACAGTGCAATTCCTTTATCACAAAGCCACTAGAGCCCCCCCACCCCACCCCCCCACACAACTGATAGCAAAGCAAAATCAACTAAATCTAACTCATTGCTATGGCTCATAGCTGAGCCCACAGGGAATTTTCAGAAGCTATAAATCACACAGCAGAAGATTTCTCATCTTCTTCTCATAGATTAGATTCAAATGCACTGCCTTTGGATTGGCCAGGCAACTCCTTTCCCTCGAGGCCTCCAGAGCTCCTGGAAGCCAAATTAGCGCCTCCATATTACTTGAGTTTTTATCTGAGGACAATGATTTTGCACTGTTGTGGGGGAGTGGTCACAGGTATAGGTGCTCAAAGTTTTGTGAATGAAAATTATGTTATAGGAATTATAAGACAACATCTCAACTCATTATTGTCACGTCAAAACCAACTCATAGTTGACTTTCCCTTAGATTTCTGAGGGTGAAAATCATGTAGGAGATGGTCCATCTTTCTCCTTCAGAAGTGCTAGTTAGACAATAATACCTAATCACATATCCCTTTTAAACAGTTCTCTCCCTCATCTGTTTCAATGCAGTATACATAATTTATCCCATCTTTCTCAGTGTTACCCTAGCCCCGATGTCAGTCCCATTTTATAATAGTGGCACTATGCAGTATTTGTCCTTTTGTGACTGAGATTGGGGGGAGGGACTATATCACAATGAAAGAATTTTACTTTTCAAGGAGAAGAGCGAACTGCGGAGGAGAGTAGGCAGGGAGAAAAGTGCAACAATGAATGAATAGAAATCCAAAGTCTGTAAATTTTCATTAAAATTAATAATAATAATTTTTAAAAGATGAGGGACAAAATACAGCCTCAGAAACACTTCTACTCTGTCCTACAAGGTTGCTATAAATCTGAACCACCTTGATACAAACCTTTTCTAATTTTAAATTATGCTCTGTTTGAATGCAGATGCTCTTGTTCTTTTTAGTTCATATATAGGTTCCTCATGAGCACAATTAAGAATGAGATTCTCTCTTCTCAATGTTAGCCATAATTTGTTATGATTGAAATAATCAAATGCTTTTGCATAGGCAATAAAACACATGTAAACATAAAAACAAAAAAGTGCTAGTAGATTCAAACTGCCAGAGAGGTGTGGCTTTCCATTTAGAAGGACAACTCCCTGATGACTGTGCACACGTCACCAGAGCCCCCCCATCCTAAAACAAGCAACACTGCGTTATGGGAAGAAACAATACTACTTATATGAAAATTTGCTGAGGGAAAGAGATAACCCTACTTCCGGTAGACTAAGAAGTTCAGCTCCTCATTCCAACTTCTCTGGCCTGTGGTAGTAAGCGGGAACAGAAAGTTTGAAGTTCTAACACAATTTGCTCCAGCCCCCTTCAGTATGTTTTAATATGAACAACTCAATTTCTCAATCTTAGGAGTAAAAATATATCTATATGGGGGGGGAGGGGGGAGGGGTTTGTGCGGGGAGAAGGATGCAACAATGAATGAATGGAATCCCAAAATCTCTGTAGATGTTCATTGAAATGAAAAATAAACAACCTAAATTAAAAAAAAATATATATCTATAATGTTTTGCCTTTCTTTTAAGCTGTAGCATGCAAGCCAACAGAAACCTTGCCTTTACAAATCCGAAGGACTTTCAAGCCCTATTCTCTAGCATTCTTCCTTTCTCATATCACTTGCAAGTTGATTACTCCCTTAAGACACTCCTAGACCACTCAACCCTGCCTGGAGGGTGAGAGTTGGGTCACTGAATGACCCTTGTCATCCTTTCTCTTGTATTTTGCCTCAGTGGAGGCTTTCCTTTGGCCCATTCAGTCAGTGGCTGCTTAATTCTTCACATTGGATGACCCCCACTTGTGACCCAGTCTCCACTTTCCAGAAACAAAAGGAAACAAAAGTTTACCAACTTAAAGAAGAAGTTTTCTTTGACACTCTTAATACCAGAGGAGGTGTTGGTCCACGTGCAGGGGGTGCGTCCAGGGGTCCTTTGTTCCTTAGTTTAATGTTTAACCTTTCTTTAACATCTCTGCCTTTAATGGGCTTTAACATTTTTCTTTTGATCTCTTTGCTTCCTTTTAAGAGAAGAGGAGACCAGCCTTAACCCCCCTAATTCACAAGTCCTTTTCAATGGCTTCCCCATGGGCCTGAACAGCAGCTCCTGAGGTATTGGCACCTTTCCCCCCTGAGACTGTGGCCATTATATTTGTCACCTTCTTGATTAACACCTTCAGCATTCATCCCCATTCTTAAGTACTTGCAAGAGTTTTGTTCCAAAGAAAGTGCTATGCTTTTGTGAAATTTCTCCCCAAAGCATACTTTTCTTGACCATCTCTCACCACATTTCCTTTTTAACAGCAAGCACTAATCATCCAGTAGAAATTGAGATGAGAAAATCATATGAGACCTCTACTTTAGGCACTTTGAGGAACTGACTGAATTACTTTGGACCATAAAGCATTACTTGGTGCACTTAAGCAGTGAAGTCAAAACTATACTTACATTGATTGCTGCTGGGTTTTCACAAAGTGTTTTCACAGACATTGTTTCATGACTGTGAGGCAAGCAGGCCAGAGAAAGAAGAGGAAATGCCTCCAGACAGTTGAATGATTTACCAAGGTTAAGGCTGGCATCCCCCTACCCGTTATTAAGCAACAAAAATAGGAAACTACCAACTGGTCAACAGCAGGTACCTTGAGCCCCATGAATGTTCTTTCCTCCCACCAATTAGTCCAGTTTTCCCACTGGAACCTTCCAATCCTTCCTCACAATGCCCAACACCATGGAATGTTGGGGCAGGCATCCAGTGTCAGGATCCAGTTGGTGTCTCGCTAGTTAAGTATTTAGTATCAACTTAGAATCGCCTTAAAAAATTTTCATTAGTTTGTTCACTTGCTTAGTTGGAAGTTTGGCTTCTTTTCTGAGAGGAGGGGGTCTCTTAAGTGGTGTGAATTCCAGACCCAGATGTAGTGAATGTAAACGTGTGCTTGGGGATTCACAGAGGAAACGTTCTTTCTCCCCGCTCCTACCCAGAGTCAAAGTGGAGAGACACAAGGATAGCCATACAATGCCACTTTCTCTGTCCCCTGATAATACATCCGAGAGTCAGGGTGCGACTTAGTAAATAAAGTAAGTGAAGCTACTGCTAATCAAAAGGTTCTAGGTTTGAATCAACACGTTGCTCCACAGAAGAAAAGATGAGAATGTCTACTTATGTAAAAATTTACAGAAATACTATGGGGCAGGGTTCACTTTGTCCCATTAAAAAATTCAAATTTTTTGCCATTAAATTGAAACTTACTCATAGCTTACCTTTCAGCAGATTTTCTTCAGAGGCTGTAAATCACATGGAAGAAGATTGTTCATCTTCCTCCGACACAAACTAGTGAGTGGACTTGAATCCCCAGAGAGACATCACCTATGGATGAACAGCACCACTCAGTTGGTTTCCTTCCAGTTGAGCACGAGTCATAGCGACCCTGTGAACAAAAGGCCTGAAGCCACTCTACAATTATCGACATTTATCAATGTTCAAAGAGTTTCTGGAGGCATGTTGCTTAGGAAGTGGATGCCACTCCTGCTTCCAAATATTACTCTTAGGTGACCAAAATTTATGCCAGATTTGTCTCCTTTATTTTTTAATGTAAGTGAAGATTTACAAATCCTATTGGTTTTTCATACAGTCATTCACAGACAGACAATTTAGGTTTTAACATTAGCTGCCTTTGATTGGTGAGATTAATTAAATGGCTAAGTAACTTCTTATTGTTTATTGCCTTTCTCTTCATTCGGCTTATCTATTGGGCCCTCTGCTTTGTCTTTTTAAGTGTGTGCATATATAAATATGTATCTAGTAAATCTGTATAATTTATTTAAACTCAAACTCCAGGCTATCAGAGCGTTAAGGTACCCCCAGGAAAATACTCGCCAAACCCAGCACGAAGTTAAACATCTGGAATTGAACATTTCTGGTCACTGATGGGTTCCTTTACTTTACTGCTAGTTCTACCATGTTTTTAATAAGATTTAATATTTAATCCAGCACTTTGTAGGTGTTTGATAGGAACAGAGCTTTTTGCTACATATCTGTTCCTCTAGAATGCCAGAAACAGAAGCCTTTGACCCATAATTTGTTACGTCGTCATTTATTGGCTGCCAGACACGCTATATACAAACCTCAAGGAAAAAATGAACTTGCAAAATTGGCATTGAAAAGTGGAGCTCCATTTCATGATAGGGGAAATGACTCCTAGGGTGCGTGGAAGGCAGTGAAGTCATTGAAATTGCTATCATCTGGAAAAGATGATGTGACCATAAACCAGACACACGGGTGAAGCAAAGGAAAGTTTACACATTTATTAACTAAGGTTTTCTTTAGAAGGAGAGAGAACTTTTTACAAAGTTGGAACAGCAGCTGCCGCGGGAATTCTAGTAAAAGTACATTACAGGAAGGGGGGACAGTCAGTTGCGGGCCTCAAGCCAAAACAGACTGGGAACCACGAGTAGAGAAGAAACATGTACTCATCGTATTTGGAAGAATGAGACCATTTCATTTTCTGCCTTGTGGCATGGAATATGTGTTCCCTTGGGGGTCAAGGGAGGGAACCTCCCACCTCCACCCTCCACAGTCGCCTCTTCGGGCAGATATACCTCAGCCAAACGGGAAGAGCCAGCCCCAGCTGCAAGGTAGTGTCCTTGCTTGCCTGCTAAGAGATGAGTTTGTTAAGGCAGAATTTCAAGGTCTATATGCAGGAGGTGGGAGAATCTCCTAAAGAAAGACCAGAGTCAAGCAACGTTGGGTGAATTCTTTCTCAATCAATAGATAAGAAATATATTTACAAAGACAAACACCAAGTCAAAGAAAAAACTTCTTAAAACAAAACAAAACAAAACTGGTAAAAGAGATGTTGCATGTGAACACTGCTCTACTCTAAGACTCCTCTCAAGCAGAAAGGAAACAAAACATCCTTAAAAGGTGACATAGCTAACTTTGTCTATTATAAGAACTCCAGTGCATCAGGAGAGATAAACTCATAAAAATTCAGTCATCCAATAAATATTTATTCAGCTTCTACTGTGAGCCAGGGCCTGGTCTAAATCCTTATCAGTTGAGTAATGAAGAAAATACAGATTATGATGGCTGGTAAGCATTGTCTTTTCAAACAAGTATTCATGAACCGCTGGTCATTTTTCTTCCCTAGTACCTTCCCGTCTTCCTTGCCTCAATATCCCAGGAGTCATCGTTCCATGTCCTGGATAGATGCCACTGTGGATTTTATTGCCAAGAATAGTTTTGGCAGGGTTCCAGTCCTATGTGTAACTGCATAGACAAGGAAGGTCTCTATCCATTCTGGATAGAGATTATCTTTTGTGCCTACGAGTTTACACTCCCCCCAAAAAGATTATTCTGGATAATGATTCTGGCATGTTATCTCATTAGGCCTCCTGATACTAAATGAAGAAGGCAGTTGAAAAATAACACTCCATTTCACAAGAGAGAAATCTGGGGCATAGGGAGGTTAAATAACTTCTCTAAATCAAACAGCCAGCCATTGGGCCTGGGACAAGGACAGAGATCTTTAAAATTCACATCACATCCGCCATCCCTTACATCTCACTGACTTTAAATTAAGTTTAAGGATTTCTGGCAAAAATGAAGGATAACACAAAAAGGAAAAGGTAAGAGCTAAACAGAATTGCTAGTTTGAAATATCACAGAAAATTTAGATATTGTCAACACTAACCCAAGATCACAAAGATTTTAATCGGTCCACATAGAAATGTGTCTTATAAAATGAAATCTTGCTTTCTGAGATTAGATAAGGGTTTAAGATTATATTTGTAAAATACTTACGTTCTAAATTCTTCCTTTTTCTTCCGATTAGGACAGTGTTTGTGTATAGCAACAGACAAAAGCCCCGGAAATCATTTCACAATATTGTGTTGATATCTGAGGTTTTAAGATCCAAACTTGGAAAATAAAATACATGAAGGAAGAAGCCTAGGGAAACACATTTGTAAATAACCTGGAAACATGAAGAAAAGACATCAAGCTGAAACTGAATCTCCAGCTGTGTAAACACATTTAGATACTTTTTCAAACTCTCAAATTGATGGTATTCATAGGGCCTCCTCAGTGCCAGAATCTTACACTTCACATTAATTCTTCTGTAATTCCACATCCTCTCCACTCTGCATCAGTCTAAACTGTCTAGTTCAGATGGAACCACTTGAATTCCATGAATGTTTTTGTTTAATCAAGTGAACACTGTAAACTGTTGTTCTTGGTCATACACTCCATGCTTAAATAAAAATAAGATTTTTTTTGAAGATGAAAGATCGAGGTGCAGGTGCTAAATATTTGCAAATACTTCCATTACTCCCAGAGATCTGAATTACAAGTGAAATAATAAGGCCTTCATTAGATTTGTTCAGAAGGGTGTTAAATGCTACCATTTCAAGGAGCAATGATTTCTATCAAAAGAAAAATTTTCAAAACAGAAATGACTAAAATAGTGATAGCTAATTAAAATGTATGATATGGCAAATGTACATGATGTTTTGGCACTGTAGTAAAGATTGATTTAAATTTCAGTTGCAACATTTATTACAATGTTGGAAATATAACCAACGATGATGCAAGGTAAATTCACCTCTGAATGCTAACAGACGTAGCTTCTTTAACGAAACCCATACCTTTCTCAAGGTAAATTCACCTCTGAATGCTAACAGACGTAGCTTCTTTAACGAAACCCATACCTTTCTCACCCCTACACTCTACTTACTTTCTCACTCTACTCTGCTTATACCCTACATTCTACTAAGAGAAGTGTCAAATGGATGCAAATCCACCAAATTCATGGGAAAGCCTTATTTGTAAATTTAAAAAAGCTTATTTTTTATATGAATTAACAGGTCTAGAACTACACTGGTCCAGTGGTAAGAAGCTGTGCTGCAATCCTAAAGGCACACAGTTCAAATTTATCATGTGTTCCAAGGGAAAAGGATGGGCAGATTCCTCCCCTTCAAAGGATTTACTACCTTTGAAAATCTACTGGAGTGTCAGCTGTGAGTCAGTTCTGACTCAGTAACACAACAACAACAACAGAACTGCATTGTTGGAGCTAAAGGTTGTTGAATTCACAAAATTCATTTAACACAATGATGTAATTATCATGTCTCTACTTCCCTGTTTCAATGAGGTTTTTTTGTCCTTAGTATAGATTACGCGTCATGATGAAAACAAAAGCCTCACAATTGAATCAAGAAATAACGATAACTAGAGAAAAAGACAGAAGTGTTAAGAATTGATATGTTCAATATTCACTATTCCTCGACAATTCAGAGTCCATCTTCCTTATTCATTGTCCAATTTTCAAATGCACATGGAAAATTCTTACCCTAATCCATTCAATATTATTTTTAAAGCTACATGAAGATTATTCAAAAACAGCTAGAACATTACATTGACAGAGAACTGCCAAAAATGCAAGGTGAATTTAGAAGAGACCATGGCATTGGGAACATCATTGCTATTAACAGATTAATCTTGACTGAAAGCAAAAATGCTAGGACATCTAGTTATGGTTTATTGATTATGCGAAGGCTTTGACTCTGTGGATTATAACAAATTATGGCTAAAGTTATAAAGACTGAAAATTCCAGAACCCTTAATTATGCTCATGTGAAATCTGAATTGAGGCCATGAAGCAGCTGTTGAAACAGAGCAAGGGGACCCTGCATCCTTTCTGTCTACCTGTTTAATCTATATGCTGCACAAATCATTCAAGAGGCTAGACTTTATGAAGAAGAATTTTGCAGTAGGATTGGAATAAGGCTCATTAACAACCTGTGTTATCCAAACAGACAAAATCTTGCTTCCTAAATTGAAAAGGACTTTAAGCACTTCCTACCGAAGATTAATAACGATAGACTTCGGTATGGATAACATCTCAACATCAGGAAAACAAATATCCTCACCACTGGATCAATAGTCAACATCATGATGGACGGAGAAAAGACTGAAATTGTCAATTATTTCATCTTATTTGGATCCCTAATCAACACCCTGGGTACCAAGCAACCAAGAAATCAAAAGATACATTCCCTTAGGAAAAATCTGCTGTCAAGGACTTTTACCAAGTATGAAAGAGCAACAAGGTCAGCTTATAGACTAAGGTGCATGAGGTACAAACTACGGTCTTTTGAATTATTCTATATATATATCCGAAAGTTGGACCATGAATAAGGATGACAGAAGAAGAATTTATGTCCTTGAATTGTGCCATTGGAGAAGAGTACTGAATATCACATGGACTGTCAAAACATAAACAGCTGTTTGAGGATGGCAAAACTTCCTCTTACATATTTTGGGCATTTTGTTAGTAAGGACCAGTCCTTGGAAAAAGATATCAAGCTTGGAAAGACACAGAATAAGCACAAGAGAGGAATACCATCAACAAAATGGAGGTTAATTATAATTATCACCATTATCACCATCGTC
Organism: Elephantulus edwardii; assembly: GCF_000299155.1. Lineage (NCBI taxonomy): Eukaryota > Metazoa > Chordata > Mammalia > Macroscelidea > Macroscelididae > Elephantulus > Elephantulus edwardii. Next base: position 9,034,164 of record NW_006399864.1, read on the forward strand.
ATATCATCATCTTGTAATGGTGGTGATGGTGATAATAAGTCATTTTCTGATCTGAGATCTAAATATAAAAAATATTGGATGGAACATTATTCTTTTTCATTGGTTACTTGAAATTCAAATTTCCATTGGTATTCTGTATATCAGGCAGTCTTACACAAAAATATTCTAATAACCTTCTTATTCTAATAATTCTTCTAATAATTCTAGCTATAGAAGATTTGAGCTACTGGGTTGAATCTATTCATTTCAGAATTGTATTTTCTTAAATTAATAAAGATTCAACTGACTTCTGTGATCAAACTAAAATATAGAATGATTAACTGAGTGACCTATGATGAAGAATTAATTTTTCAAAAAATTCAATTTTAAAATAAAAGATGGAAGTAGATTCCTGAACTGCTAAGCCTTTTATAAAGTCAATCTTAAGAAAATTATCTTAATAAAAAATGTTTCTTGAATCTATTTATATCCCAAAAGACAAAATTAAAATTGAGTAAAATTTATAAAGATAGAATACAAAAAAATAAGGGTAAGAGTCTTTATAATTTGATACTACTTACCAAATGAAAGAATTGTTGGTGCTGTTGTTATGTGTTGTCAAGTTGACTGAACTCATAGCAAACCTAAGTACAACAGCCCTAAACTGTGCTCTATCCTGTGTCAATCTTATCTTTTCTGACATACCTACCCCGTTACCCCAGTTACTGAATCAATCCATCTCATCAAAGATCTCCCACTCCTGGGCTGTCCCTCCACCCTCACACGCATGACATCTCTTTCCAAGGACTGGTCCCTCCTTGCAACATGTCCAAAATATGTCAGATGAAACTTCAGAATCCTTGCTTCCAAGGAGTAGCCTGGTTTCACCCTCTCTAGGATGAACCTGTTCATTTTTTTAGCAGTCCCTGGTATATTCAAATACTCTTCTCCAGCACTGCAGCTCAAAGGCATTAATTTTTCTTTCATCATCCCTAGTCATTGTCCAGCTTTTTTATGCATAGAAAGTGATTGCAAAGACCATGGCCAGTATCAGGCACATCTTAGTCTCCAGACTTACATCATTGCTCTTCAGTCCTTAGGAGAAATCTCTTACAGCAGACTTTCCCAACACAATATGTCTTTTAATTTCCTGATTGCTGCTGCCAAGAGTGTTGATTGTTGAGGCAAACAAATTAAAGTTGTTTACAATCTAAATATCTTCACCATCCATCAGGAAGCTGCCAATTGGCCCAGTGGTGAGAATCTTTTTTTCTTCTTGATATTGAGCTTAAATCCATACTGAAGGCTGCTGTCCTTATTTATGCCAAATCAAAAGAAAACATGCTTACTGAAAATAAGATTGGCTTAATTTGTTTATCCTTATATACAACATACTTTTTTCTTTTTTTTTTGTAGGAGAAATATTTATAGGTTATGAAAGTCCGGGTGGCCCAATGATTAAATACATGGCTGCTAATGTAAAGCTTGATAGTTTGAACCTATCAGGTGCTTCATGAAAGAAAGATTTAACAATCTGCTCCCATAAGGATGCCCCAAACCAAATCCATTGTTTTGAAGTCAATTCCAGCTCACTGAAATCTTAGTGTAAAACAGCCCCATAGGGTTCTCCAGGCCATAAATATTTGCGTAAGCGGTGGGAGGGGTATGGGGGGATTGTGTACCAGGGAGGGAGTGTTACTTTTACTTTTCAAAGAGAGGAGCCAACTGGGGGTGGCGTGGGGTGGAGGGGGCGGAGCGGGGAGAGAAGTGCAGCAATGAATGAATGGAAATCCAAAATCTCTGTAAATGTTCATTAAAATTATTAAATTTTTTAAAAAAATTACAAAAAAAGAAAACAAAGATCCTCACTACTGGACCAATAGGCAATTATCATGACAGATGAAGAAAAGGCTGAAACTGTCAAGTATTTCATCTTACTTGGTTCCACAGTTGACACCCTTGGTCGCAGCAGTCAGGAAATTGGGAGATATAGAGCATTTAGAATATCTGCTTTCAGAGACCTCTTCAAAGTCCTGAAGTGCAATGATGTCAATTTTTTTTTATCTTTATTGACTTAATTTAAGTTTTTGTACACTAAGAAAAGTCATGTTCATATCCATCATGAACAAAGCCTTAAAAAAGCATAACTAGACCCTGAACCCAGTGCCAGTGACAAAAAGGAAATACAACTGACAGCTAAGGAAGCAAAGGATAGAGCCTCTGGGTTCAACCAGGCATCCCCACTGGACCCACTTGCAGTCCAGAGGGGAGCAAATGACAGGAAAATATCTTCTAACAGAGCAAGAAGGCAAGCAGCTTTAACCCAAGACCACCAGTAAGGTGATAAAGCGTCCTCCCTTCCCCCCTTTGCATCTACGCCCCTGTTCAGCATGAAGAAGCCAGAGAGTCAGCATCCAATTCCCAAATCAATAAGACAGTTGGTTTAATTACCATTGGAAAATGCTTGTCATTCCTCTGTAGCATCTGGTCCCCACTGGACCATCACCATTTCCTTCACCTGCTCCCCCCACCGACCAAACTGTGCAGCTCTGCAACTGCATCCTGGCCCATCCTCACCCTTCTGCCCCCAACCCTCACCTCCTTGTACCCCCAATATGTTTTTCCCAATAAAAGAAAAAAGAAGCATAACTAGAATACATGTGTCCATGACCAAAACAAAGCTGTGTTAAAAGTTCCAAACATTTCACTTCTTAAAATAAATATTTTCCTTTAAAAAATGTAATTCTTTCTTTGCATATAGCATATCTATCTATCTATCTGTCATGTAAAGAATAAAACAATCTGTTCAACAGGATTGCTGTAAGTCAGAATCAACTTGATACTATGAGTTTTACATATGTAAGTATCACATTCTCCACACGTATTTGTGTACCGTCGAGTTAGAACCAACTCGTGGATGATCCTTCATACAGAAGCATAATGCCCATCTCTCTTCCACAGAGCAGATGAAAACTTTGTGCCCCTTCCGGTTGGCAGCCAATTTCTTATTATTAAGTCACCAGAACTCACTAATAGGACGACTTGTTGTTGTTGTTGTTGTTGTTGTTGTTGTTGTTAGGTGCCAGCAAGTCGAGTGTAACTCCATGGCCCCATGAGCAACCAACCTGAATCCTGTCCTGTCCTGTCCCATTCTCATCATCTCTGACACACTAAAGTCCATTGCCATAGTCACCATGTCAGTCCATCTCTCCTCGCCAACCCTTCGCCTTTCTAAGCATGATGTCCCTTTCAAAGGAATGGCCTCTGGTAGCTACATGTTCAATGTAAGAAAGACAAAGCTTTGCCATCTTTGCCTCCAAGGAGCACTCTGGCTGCACCTTTCCCAAGACTTATCTGTTTGTTCTTTTGGCAGTGGGATATTCAGCATTATTCTCCAGCACCACCAGTGAAAGGCATCAATTCTTCTTCTGCCATCCTTATATTTATATTCATTTCATTCACAGTTTCTAACTATTATTGGGACGACCAAGAGAGGTGGTTATTGACATTGCAGATAAAAGATAAGGCAGTGGTCAGAATACAGGTAGCTGACCCCAGTGCTCCTGAATTTTAGAATTGCTTTCCACTTACTTTTCACTCGCTGCTACTTGATAAGATATCTGGGACTCTTAACATGTAGGGTTTGACGTCTTCTCTAACAAGAAGTATGTGAAATCGTCACACTAAGAGAGGTGGCCCTGAGTAGTGAAAGTACTTAAGCAATTGACTTCTATTTGAAAAGTTGGCAGTTCAAACCCACCCAGAGGTACCTGGAAAGAAAGAATTGGTGCTTTGGATCTAAAGGTATCAACCATAAAACCTCTAAAAACATTAATCTCTTCTAAGACACTCAAGGTCAGAATTGACTCCCTGACAACTGATAAAGGGAAAAGCTAGCACAGAGTAACCCAACTTGGGCAGGAAAGAAATATTATCTATGGCCAAAAGAAATCATCTGCTGCATCTACTTCTCCCTAAAAAGGAAGATGGTGCTTCATTCTGGGAACTCCTTTGTGCTGTGTGTTCCTCGTACTAAGTGATGCTGTGAGGTTGCAAGACTAGTCGAATGTGGAAGTGTAAATTCTTCTGTCTCAGAAAAGGGACAGGATGAAAGAGATGCAACAGGAGCTAGAGGACTTTAAAGGTTTGCTTTAGGTGAGAGAGAGAGAGAGAGAGGAAGAAGAAGAAGAAGGAGGAGGGGGGAGGGGGGGAGGAGGAGGAGGGAGGAGGGAGGAAGAGAGAGAAGGAGAGAAAGGGAGGTGGGGGAATGGAATGGAAAGAGAAAATCTAAAAATCTAAAAATTTAACCACATGGGTAAAATGTAAAAAGCTAAAAACAGGTATCTGTAATTCAGGTTGTCAGCTTTCAAAAACTTCATCTCAGGCTAAGTGTTGTAAACCAAGCAGTGGTGTCTTACAAGAGGAGGAAACAAAGTTTTGATGGCAAGTGGAAAAGTGAATAAAATTTGAGCACAGTCAGAAACCGGAGGTGAAACTAAGATTTTATAAAGAGAGACAGAAGTTAGTGGTAGAGGATAAGAGGGAGAAGGACTTTATCTTAAGCTTTTAAGTTCAGGAAAAGCCTGAGGAAAGTGGCCATGGAAACGTTATTAATGGTGACAAATTGACAACATTGACTATGAAATGAATGGAAGTAGGAAAAGCCTGTCTCTGAGCTTTTATCCAAAGATTTTGAATGTTTTAAAAAGAGCCCCATGGTCCATTCTTTCTAAAGAGACTGATAAATTGAACATAATAAAAGCACAGATCAAGACCCTGTCAGCCACCATTCTGGGATCATTACGTTCTCCCTGAAGGCTGGCCTCTCCACCATGACAGAGGCCTAGGCTGACAGCCACAACGGATTACACCCCCTCTAAAGACTGCGAAGAGGATGCAGCTCGGATCCCAGCCTACCTTCCCAGCAGTTTCCTGAGCAAAGAGAAAGTTAGCCTGGTAATAAATAACCAATTTGTCCATAGTCAGGGAGGACTATTTGACAACCAGCTGAATAGAAACTATTTTGAAAATAGAGGGAAAATTACCCTTCACTGAGGAAAGGCTGATAAATGAGACACTCACTCTGGTCTCAGGTAACCATTTAAAAAGTCAAAGCAGCCTGCATAGATCCATTGATGGTTAGACATAATCTCCAAACCATCTGTAGTGTCAGGCTTGAAAAATCCATGAGGCTTACTGCAAAGTGAAAGGTAAAAAAACCGCTGTGCATGGCGCGAGAGAACAGCTATTAATGTTAACTTTGCTCAATATTATCTGTTCAGATGATGATTAACCTTGGGTGTACATAAACAGTTTCAAAGAAACAGAGCTGCGTTTTTGTGTGTGGGTTTGTGTTGATAGATAGATAGATAGATAGATAGATAGATAGATAGATAGATAGATAGATATGAAGATAACATGTGTGGTGTTGTTGCTGTTGTTATGTACTGCTGAGTCTGAACCAACTAACTCTCCAGTGGGTTTTCAGAAGTAGTAAATCATACCAGAGATTGCCAACCTTTCTCCTGAAGAGCAGCTCATGGATTCAAACCATATTCCTTTGGGTTGGCAGTGCAATGCCTTAATACAAAGCCATGTATGTGTATTAACATAGGCATTATATTAAGTGATATTATAGTATACATACTATATTTAATATTATATATTTAGTATATATAT
>NW_006399864.1:9041051-9048322 GCF_000299155.1 Elephantulus edwardii
ATATGTAAAATTATATATATGTGTATATATATACTTAAATCCCAAGTTAGTTCTCATATACATGGAATAAATGCTGGCAGTAAAGAGCTTGAACTTGGGCTAACTCACTGTTACCATCTTCCACTAGATCCAGTCTTTAATCAATCCAGCCTCGCACAATAAATTGATTGCAGGAAACATTGGTTATGGGGATTCTATTCCTTACTAATAGAAGGGAGATAATCCAGTTTAGAATTCTGAGAGTTTGTTGCTAGTAAGTGTGAATAATGAGCATTTTGTAGTTAAGTTAGAGTCTTAGTTATCCAGTGCTGCTAAAACGGAGATGCCACAAGGGGATTTAACAAATACATATTTATTCTCTTCCCATTTCTGAGTACAAAATCAAGAAACCAGCTCTAGGGAAGGTCTCTTTCCCTGTTCTGTAGAAATGTCCTCATTTCTTTGGTAGCAGTAGGTCAAGCAGACCTTGGAGATCTGAAAGTATCCTGGACTGCCCTGGTCTTGAGCAATTTTCTAAAGAAGAAATCAAAGTGTAAAAGAGCTCCTCCCCCTCCTGGAAGCATGGTCCGTAGGGAGTTGTGTAAATAACCCAAAGACCATGCATCTCTGGCAGCTTGAATCTACCAGTAGTAACTCCACTGGAGATTATTCCTGCGCGATACAGAGGTTTCTTTTTTTTAGCCTCAATTTTTTTCCCTCTTGCGTCTCCAAAGATAAGGGGGTGAGCTCTGGTAGCCTAGTGGATAGGGTGGCACACTGCTAAGCCAAAAGTGGCACCTCCATCAGGAGCATGGCAGGAAAGGAAGAGGTAATTTTCTCCCATTGTATTTACAAACTCAGAAAACCTACTGGAGGGTCAATTTTTTGAGTCAATTCCAAATTAAGTTTAAATTTTTGAGTTGTGAAGATAAAGAACGCTCCTGGCCACATCCTGGGGGATCTCTTGTTACATGGGATCAGACACGTTCTTCATTCCACCCTTACCTCTTGTTCATCTGTTATTACACAGCTCCTATAGTATATCTATTACACTCTTAGGAGGATAATTGTATTTTTCAGGAATTCAATTATACTCATAACAGTTTATTAAAATTCTAACTCAATCTTTATGTTTGGAATCAGGAAGAATCTTTATGATGGGGGGTTTCTGAATAACATTAGAGATTCTCAATGAATTTGAGCACATTCTACTGCTATAGTCTCAGCTCATTCATTGCTGTTGATTTGGAAGCAACTCATCCTTGGGTCCTCCAGCAGGTTTACCAGGAATGCAAATTATATGAGAGGAGATTGTTTCTCTTTCTCAGGAAGAGCTATGGCAGATTCAAATCATCGGGGAAGCACCACCGACGGATTAGCAACTCAACTTCCTAAATGATCAGAGTTTCTTATCACCACCAAGCCTTCTCTTGTTGTTGTTAGGTGCCATCAAGTTGACTACACTCTATGAGACTCTGTGAGCAATGAATCTAAACCTTGCCCTATCCTGTGACGTCCTCACCATCCTTGATGCACATTGCTACAGTCATTATGCAAATCCATTTTGTCGTGGGTCTTCCTCTCTGTTGCTGACCCTCCACTGTTTCAAGCATGATGTCTTTTTCCTAGTACGGACTCTTCCTAACAACATGCCCAAAGCACATGAGACAAAGTTTTGCCGCTCTTGCCTCTAAAAAGCACCCTGGCTGCACTTTCTATACGACATATTTATTCTTTTGGAAGTCCGTGGGATAGTCAGTACTCTTCTCACACCACAATTCAGAGGCACCGATTCTTCTTCTGTCATCCTTAGTCTTTGTCTAAATTTCAGATGCATAGGAAGCAATTGGAAAGGCTATAACTTGAGTCAAGTGAATCTTATCTTTTAACTGACATTACTGCTTTTCAGTAATTTAGAGAAGTCCTTGACAGCAGGTTTTTTCAATGCAAAACATCTTTTGATTTCTTGTTGATTGTATATCCTTAGTAACACCTTCAATCTTCTCTCCATCTATCATGACGTTCGTATTGGTCTAGTGGTGAAAGTTTTTGTTCTATTAAAGGTGAGATGTAGTCCATATTAAAGGCTGTAGCCCTTGATTTTCTGCAGTGTTTCAAATCTTCATATTCCCCAAGCAAGACTGTGTCATTTGCATAACACAGGTTGTTGATGAGTTTTCCACTGATCCCAATGTCATATTCTTATTCAACTCCCATATTGTTGTTAAGTGTCATCAAGTCGAGCACAATTCATAACAACTCTATGAACAAAAACCCTGAACTCTGTACTATAACTATTGTCGTTTCTCTATGTTCACAGAGTTTTCAGAGACACGCGGCTTAGGAAGCGGATGCCACTCCTGCTTCTAAACCTGAATCAATCTGGGAGCTCCACCAAACACTGTCCACAATGGGTAACCATTTTGGCCTTTGATTCACCAGTGGTACAGTGTTCAACATCACAGCAACTCCCAGTTACTTCAGTACAACACATTGACAGACCAGTGCTCTGCCACTTAGAAGAATTTTCATCCAAAACAAAATGAACACCAGGCGCAAGGGCCCAACTGCCTTTTAAATATGAGGCTCACCCACCAGGTCCTGCTTGACTCTAAACCAAGAGGTGTTCAGCCCCAGCTCATCATTAGCTAAATCTGGCAAATCCAGTCAGTTTACACCTGAGTGTGAATGGGGAAAAAACAACCAAACATCCCACAGTCGACCTTCAGCTAGACAAGAGAAATCATCTCCAGAATCCATCCACTTCACACATAAGCCTTCAAATTGGATACTTAGTCAGCCCAACCAGTGTATTTAAAAAAAAACACACACAAATTGTTCCGTTTTGACTAGAACTCTGAATGCCTTTCTCAAAGATCTGACCTTCTGACATGGAAATGAACAACTCCATACCATTGTATGTGAGTGGGCCCACAATAAAAAAACTTTCATAATTCTCTTCATGATATTGAAAATATAAATACATATTTGTTTACTTTCTCTATACGTAAGTATTAGGTAAAGAGGAAGTGGAAAGCTATTAAAATATTTTTACTTTATATTATTTGTATCATTAAAATATTTTTAATAAAGTTAATGAAAACACTATATTGACAAATAATCCAAGGCAAGATGATAATGAAAATCCATTAACACACACACACACACACACACACCAGCCAATCTCATGATTCAGGATTAACTGGGATGCAAAAATGTGTATCTAAGCCTTTGAGCAAAGTGAATATATTAAAGTAAGGAAAAGATATCCAGGTCTTATACACTATTGATGAGAATTTAAATAGAATAGAATTTCTTGAGGGTTATTTGTGAAAGTTGAAAATGTGCTTACTCCTTGACCCTGTAATTCTACCGTTTGGATTTTATCCTAGAGAAATATTTGCAGTTTTTCATAAAGGCCTTGTCATTGCTCACTAGGCGTTTATTAAGCAGAAACATGGGAAAAAAGCTTGTCGTTCATCAATAGTGTTGTAGTTAAATTATGATAACTTTTCAGAATACTATGCAAAGATTTACATTAATAAGGAAAAATTGTATACTATACTGTCTAACCGTCTCCATGGTACATTATTAGCTTGAGGTTTTTGTTGTTAGGTGTTGTCAAGCACAACTCATTGTGACCCTGTGAGCAGTAGATTTTTTAATCCTGCCCTACCCTGTGCCATCTTCACAGACTCTGACATACTTGAACCCATTGCTATAGTCATATGTCAATCCATCTGGTTAAGGGTCTTCCTCTCTTTTGCCATTCTTCTACCTTTCCAAGCATTATGCTCCTCTCAAAACAAACAAACAAACAAACAAACAAAACCCATCTCCTAGGAGCATGCTCAAAGTACATGAGGCAAAGCTTTGTTGTTTTTTGCTTCCAAGGAGAACTCTTGTTAGAACTTTTCCAACACATACCTACTTGTTCTTTTGGTAGTCCATGGGATATTCAGCACTCTTCAACAATGCAGTTCAAAGACATCAATTCTTCTTCTGTCATCTTTATTCATTATGTAATTCTCAAATCCCAAAGACCATGGCCTGAGTCTAACACACTGTACTCCTCAAACTGACATCGTTCCTACTCACTAATTTGGAGTGGTCGCTGACTGTAGGCTTTCCCAGGGCAATATATCTCCTGATCTCCTCATTGCCCAATCTCCTTATTAGCTAGGAAAGGAAAATACAAAAATGCACATTTGTATATCTACATATGTGTGTTAGGGTGCTTTGCCCTGCATTACTTTGGGGGTGCTTACCAAAAGATGAGTGGTTAATTTTAAGGATTACAAAAGAGTGTAAGACATAATTTCAATGATTAAATTAACTTTTACTCATTAACACAAATTCAATTTCTCTGGAACCAACAAGGCAACAGGCATTTCTTATCAGAATGGCAGTCATGAATTTCAGTCTATAATTCAGATCAAAACTCAGACTATACCTTTTCTGATAACAACTTTAATATTTATCTCTAATTCCCTCTGGCATCAAGAACAGAGTCTTAGTTTACTTGGTGTTTTCATTTGGCTCAGTATTTTTAAGTTCCTGGAATTTTACACGGTGCTAAGTTATTCGGGTAGGATAAGGGGCAAGCTCCTTGGACTGCCTTTCATCTGTCCTTGAGAATCTGCCCTGAAGGCATTGCAATAGGCTTGCTGACTCTCGGCCCTGTTAGAGCAAGAATGTGCCAGAGAAGCTATCTGCACAGCCTCTTTACCTACACGCCACTCCACAGGACGCTCTCTGAGGTCTTATCAATGCTCCAGGACTTTTCAGAGCTCACAAAGACAGGGTAGCTCCCTCCAGGTGCCTCTGAGGTTTTGTCTCTCCGTACTTCTGCTTCATCTTTCTTCCACGCAGGGCAGAAAACACCACCCTTTGGCTCTCTTCAAAGGCATCAAGCAAAATCTCCTTAATGAATTGACGCCTGTGGAAATGAAAAGCCCCCGAGACACCTTTCCCCCCTCCCTACTTTCTGACATGCTGTTTTTCCTTCCCTACGGCAAGGAGCTTACTATGCACTTGAAGGAGATGGGATAAAAAGGGGAAAAACAGTAAAACTGGAGGGGGAAAAAATCCTCATATTTCAAAAATGAAACTTATTTTAAGTGTGTTAGGTGAAACATTAAAATATCTTTTCCCCTGAATGATTTTGACTTTGAAGTGATTTCTGGCACAACTTCTGCATTCAGATATGGTTTACTCATGTTATAATTCTTAAGAAATCTATTTTTTTAATTGTTGCTATTTCCTAATACCATACTCATTTGGTATCTAGATTTACTTGTTTAATTGGAATTTAAAATATGTATTTTATATATCTATCTAAAAACAGGAGCTCTAGTGGCTTAGTGATAAAGAATTTTGCTGTCATCTCAAAAGTAGGCAGTTTCAACCAGCTGCTCTCAGGAAAAATATGGGTTATCTCCCCTCATGCAATTTACTGCCTATGAAAACCTCACTGGAGGGTCAGCTATGAGTTGGTTCCAATTCCATGGTACACAACAACAACAATATCTACAAGTCAAAGAAGGTATAATGGAACTAAGCCTGAAAAATAAAGATCTGATTTTGTGGTTGAGTTATATAACTTTTAGAGTTAATGCTCAATTATATAGTGAGTACTACTTATGTTATTCAATCTGGAATTTAAATGATCAGGGGAATCATGGAATTTTCATAAACTGGTCCTGGAGTAAAGTGCATCTAGAGGGCTCTGTAGAAGCAAGGATGATGAGTTGGTATCACAGATTTTGGACTTGTTGTCAGGAGGGACTAGTCCATGGAGAAGGACATCATACTAGGAAAATTAGAGACTCAGGGAAAGAGAGGCAGACCTTGAAGGAAATGGACTGACAGTGACTCTAACAGTGAGCTAGCTAAAGCCCAGCAGTTTATGATGATGGCACAGAATCGGACAGGGTTTTGATGTGTTGTACTTGAGTTCACTATGAGTTGGAGCTGAATCAACAGCATCTAACAACAGTTCAAAAAGACAAATATCTGTCTACTAAGACTTAGTGAAGACGAGCACACTTCCTAGATTGTACAAATCCAAAAAGATATTTGTTCAGGATAATACTGAATGGAGTTAAAATGAGTTTCAAGTCAGAATAAAAAAGTTTTCTTGGCATATTTTTGGGTGCCATCAAGTCAATGTCAACTCATAGTAATCCCATATGATAGAGTACAAGTCCCCTGGCGTTTCCTATAGTAGTCTTGCAGGAACAGAGTGCAGGTCTTCTATTCCACGGAATGGCTGGGAGTCCAAATTGCCAATTGTTCAGGGACTCCTCAGCACAGTGAGAAAAGTGGCTATTCTGGGAGCTCTGGTGGCCTAGTGGTGAGAAGCTGTGCTGCAATCCCAAAGGCATGCAGTTCAAACTCACCAGCTGCTTTGCAGGAGAAGGATGGGCAATCTCCTCCCAAGCAATTTACTGCCTCTGAAAACCCACTGGAGGGACTTCCTTGCATCAGCACTATGGATATTTTGGACAAGATAATAAATAATTCTTCATGTGGAAAGTTATCCTATGAGTTGTGAATATTTAACAACATTTCTATTCTTTACCGATTAAATGCCAGTACCACCACCACCAGTGCTGACAACGAAAAATCCACTAAAGCATAGTCAAAACCTTGCTGAGATAATAATCATCCCGAATTGATCAAACCATAGTTTATGCAAATTGACTATATAAAAAGTAGCTCTAATAATAAGGGAGCTCTTGTGGCCTCCTGCTAAGAAGCAGTGCTGTAACCCCAATGGCATGTTGTTCTAATTCACCAGTTTTTCCAAAGAAGGATGCTGCCATGTTATACTAAAGTTGGCTTTTTCAGCCATTACCCTAGCCCCCTCCAGTCTCCAACTATCTTAATTGCAGACTCATGGTCTTGCAAATCAGCATAGTCTCACAAATCAGTAACAGCTGAAGGATCAATATAAGAGCATTCTCCACAGTAGGGGGTGTATGAAAACACTAACAAAGTAGCAGCACAGCTGTATTTAAGCATCAAGCATCATCCAACCTGACCCATTGCTTGCCAGTTGCTGAAAACAACAAACAGAAAACAAACAAATAAAAACAACAAACGTAGCCTGCATGCCTGCAGTCACATCAGCCATTCCCATGATGAGTCTGAGTCTCTAGAAGACTGTCTAGCAAATCTTTCCATAGAACCTAAAAGATCTTGTTCTGTTGTTGTTGTTATGTGCCGTCGAGTCGCCTGCGACTCATAGCAACCCTATGTACAACAGCCCTAAACTCCGCTCTGTCCTG